>NC_056745.1:1025406429-1025541487 GCF_019279795.1 Protopterus annectens | reverse complement strand
AATGACATTGGGGCACTGCCTACACATTCCACGTTTAAAGTTCCCAGAGGGTTCATAGGTTCATACTAGGCTATCTGCCCTAGGGCATTTATAAGCCTAGCCAGAATGTGTTTGGCTTTCGCCACCCATTTTAAATTTATTTTGCTATGCCCTTTTTCGAGGTTAGTATACTGTGCCTCTGTCTAACAGTGACACAGAAGTGATACCCAGGGTAAACCTACGATCTCCCATCCACTCATCAAGATTCCTCTTGAAGAGAGTCAATGAGGGACTCTGCCTAACCTGGACTGGGATTTTATTCCAGAGTGAAGGGAGCCTCTGGGTTATGAATCTGTCCCTCCAGCATGTCCTATTTATTTCAGTGCTGAGGTTCAAGTCTCTCGGCCTAGCTCGATGGGATTTGGATTTTCTGAGGTGCACCATGTCCATTAATTCCGGGTTGGACATGGCTTTATACATCAGGCACAGATCACCTCTGAACAGGCGGTATGCCACTGAGTAGAGCTGGAGTTTCTTTAACCGGGCAGCATATGGCATCTGTTTGAGCCCTTTGATACTCTTGGTGAGGTACTTTTGGGGTCTTTCCAGTTGCTGCAGGTGTCTGGCAAGGTACATCCCAAAAGGGGCATTGTACTCAATTATGGGCCTGATGAGGGATGAGTAAAGAGGCACGATGACCTCCCCTGATCTAGATGTGAATCCCTTCATGATTAGGTGGGCTACATAAAATGTTTTTCTAACCACTTTGGCCACGTGGTTGTCAAATGAGAGACTGCTATCAACTTGGGTCCCCAGGTCCCTAATTACTTCTTCTGTACTTAATGGATTACCACCTATGTGGTAATTTGTGGGCACTTTGTTTGTGCCAAAGGGGAAGACTATACACTTTTTGGCATTTAACTTGAGACCATGGCTCTGGCACCAGTTGTCTGTTTCTATGAGGCCCTTTTGGAGGATGCTTGTGTCGGCTGGAGAGTCGATTATGGCGTCCAGTTTGCAGTCATCTACGAACTTGGTCAGCCACAGTCCTTCCGTGTTGGCCTGTACCTCCGAGAAATATATACCGAACAAGAGAGGTCCCAGGACTGAGCCTTGTGGGATGCCACTTGTAACTGGTTTGGAGTCTGACATGGCTCCAGCAATTCTAACCATGTGGGTTCTGTCCTTGAGCCAGTTTGCAATCCATCTAGTGACATAGGGGTTTATATTTAAGCTGGGGAGCTTATCTATAATGCCCGAGTGGGGTATTATATCGAAGGCTTTTGCGAGGTCCAGGTAGGCTGTGTGGACCACCTTCCCCTCGTCAATGGCCTTGGTGACTGTTTCAAAGAAATCAACCAGGTTAAAGTCTGTTATTATGTTCTTGTCCTAATTGTTTTCTAGCAGATTTTTAAACACTCTATCCTTTTTAAAAACTATAAATGGCTTAGCGTCTAATATTTCTACAGTCATATAGTCCAAACTGAAGAGGGACCATTTTTTAGTTAACAATTTTTACTACAGCTAAACTATCTTTATTAAATGTCACGAAGAAGGAGAAAGTCTTTTTCTCCTCTACTTATTGCCCCTTCATTACTGACATCTATTACATGTTCACCATCACAAAATGTGGACTGTTGATTTAAGATAGGCTTAAATATCCCATTAGCTCTTTTTGTTTGAACTTCTGTATTTACTTTCTCTAATAAATGTTCAGGATAACCCCTTCTCCTAAACATGTCTGCAATGAAATTAGTTTCAGCTATAAAATCATTGTCATCAGTTACCATCCTGGAAGCTCTTACCAGCTGCCCTTTTACCACGATCTTTTCTGGTTTAATGGATGGCAACTGCAACAGTCCAAATAAGAGTATGAAAAAGTTGGTTTTCTGTACAGCCTTGATTTTAAATTCTTGATCTTAAATTCTGTTTTCCCTCATCTATATTAATTTCAACATCCAAAGTAATATATCCTCTCCTTATGTAAAGGACACAGACTATGAATAAATGTTTCCTGAGATTCTGGTGTACTGCAAGTCTTCTACAAGAAATCACACAAAAAATATACAAGTTTTGTATAATTTCTATATGTGGAGCTTTTCTCCCCGGGCCTCCATTGAAAATAGGTCTTATCCCAGTCGGGCTTTCCCGATAAACAAATGTGAAATAAAATAAAGATACCTGACTTCAATGGCTGCTCCATCTAAGACTTCTCCATCACAGTTCCAAATACTGTTTATAGAAGAACAGCCACAGGCTGGATGATCTCTGCAGATCTGCCCAAAAAGTTTCTTCCCAATGTCCCTGATATCACTGTCTTCATCTTCCAAATGCTTTGGTGTGAATCTAAACTTCTCAACTCGATGCACTTCCACAAATGTGAGGTCAAACTGTAAAAACATAACAGTCAGTTTAGCACTTATATAAATACCTCATTTTATTTACTACTTACAATTTGCACATTACAGTTCAGTTACTGAATAGTCAGTTTCTTCTGCTTACTTCCTGACTGGGTGGCCTGACAAAGAAAAGCTAAATGACACATTCTAAGTCACACAGTCATTAAAAGTGGCCCGACAAAGAAAACTTAAATGACACATTCTAAGTCACACAGTCATTAAACCTGGAATATGGTGGATTCCAAACTAGCCACCGAGTTGCAAGTAACTCTTTCAGAGAAGTCATTTAGAACACATCAGTGAGGATTACAGAAACATGTTAATTCCTGACAGGCATATTAAAAGTATAATATTGTACAAAGCTGAATAAATATCCACAGAGCAAGAAACTGTCCATCTTCATCTCAAAATGTAAACAATTTTCTGAAATAAACACGTCTGAACTATTCCAAAAGTTTCAGGACACTACCACAAAAAATGCATCTATGGAGATGGATCGCCAGGTTAAATGAAAATGTTCACATTGTTTTTAACACTATTATAAAATACCTTTAGACAACAACATTGGAAATTCAAGACCTTTCAAAGCAAATTAAGGACCTTAAAGATATTTAAAAGTATACAGTATAAAAGAATGAAGGGAGATAAAATCCTTCACAGAGCAATTCAGTCTAAGATTAGAGATATAGAAGTTTCAGTGAATGGCTGATTGCTAAAACTAAGCTGAAATACAAATTTTGATAGATAACAAAATAGCACTTACAGAACAGAAATGTGACGTGAAAAGTAGCTGTCTAAAACAAACATATATCCAGCTCAGTGGCACACAGTGATAAAAGCCCTGAATGCAACCTAGAGAACAAGGGATCAACTACTGATCAGGCATTTTTGAACAAGCCAGAGTGGGCGGGCGTGAGTTGCTGACACTGATGTACTCATCTGCTCGGGAGGGGGCTCAACATATTGTACCAATGAGCAATGTACACATCTTGATCCATTATGGTGACTACTAAGCTTCATCAGTTTGTGTGATCACAAAGCTGTGCATTTGTTTATAACAGCTGCAATTATACTCCTGGAAGTGGAGTACATGAGTCATAGCAGACTAGTTCCTAGAATGACAGGGGAACAGGGTCAACCAGTAAACCTGGCTACCAGGATTATGGCCTCCCATGACTAGCTCTTGTACAAGAGCAATGAATGTGCCAGTCAGGTCACAGAACAGCTGATGACTGAAAGGCAGTTGAGGGAGAAAAACATTTATAATTAAAATAAATCAAACAACATGAGGAGAAACAAAACTCCTTAAAGAAAAAGGGGAAAATATAGCAGACTTTTCCTAGTTGCATTCCTGCAGTTTTCCTTCTTCCACAAGCAATATTCTTTGCCAGTTTAGGAGTATACATGTTTTCAACTCAGCCACCACAATTTGCAGCTGTCTTAGAAGAAAAGTCAATTAACTGTTAAGTAAATGACCTAACATGATAATCAACTGGTGCAGATCATTCACCTTCTAATGGGAACGTTCGACTATAAGGTGAGATTTATATTTAATTTTATTTTTAGTTATCTTTTGTTGACCGGGTTTACTCCCTCTAGGCTACCAGCCTCTTTTCGGGGGGGGGGGGGGGGCATGAGATGGTATTTATTCTACTAGCAGAAATTTGTCCAGGGCATTGGAGAACTTCCCCTATTCTTTTTCGACAGGTGACATAGGATCTTTTATATCCACCAGCGCTACCACCTACTTCAGCAAAGGGGAAGTCAGTTTAATGTCTCATCCAAAGGATAACACACTTGAGAGCGCAGCACTCCCCCCATTTACTGCAGTGCAGTGTCAGTAATCAATCTACTCGGTGTGGGAATATAATCCACAGCCTTCTGCACCAAAGCTGTGTGTGCTAACTGTTCTGCCACTGATATATATATTTTATACATATATATATATATATATATATATATATATATATATATATATATATATATATATATATATATATATATTTTTTTTTTTTTTTCCCTGTAGAAGTGCGACCTGGAAGGAAACAGTGCCAGCTTCTAGCAAAATTTTTGCCATACAAAAGCACTAAAGATCAAACTGTACACCCGAGTGGAAAAAAAAATAGAAAGGGGAAAAGACGCGTTCCTTTGAAGAGACTTATCGAATTGCAGACAGCTAAGACCAAGGGCTAACTCCAGTGACAGCTACCAAAGTACCAGGCCCCATGAAACAGAAATAAATTTCCATAACATTAGCAACTGTGCTGGCTTCACAAAATGGTAACTATTTTTGATTTCCAAATATTACTACTGTATCATGACCTAAATTCATTAGTTTCATGCGACTTTATTACAATTTTTCTGCAAAGAGGTACTGTAAAAGATGCTGTCACTCAGAAAATAGCTGCAGTCTGTTCATAGGTAGACATTTTTCTTTACACAGTGCTGTGCTAACACATCTATATCCTCTGGTAAATAATCATTAAGGTAGACTTTATTTTGGTATGACAATAAATTTCCACCTCTTGCACCTAATCTATTCTTTAGAAGTAAAATAACATGAACTAAAATTATTATTTTAATTCTTGATTATCTCCTCATATTAAGAGCATTGGAGTGCCATAAGTTCAAAGTGTGGATATTCAGTTTTTAGTGCTGAATGTTTAAATTCCCCCCATTAAAATGGTTTGCCAATATTTTTATATGCAGCATGATATTGACAATTTTCCCTCACACTTGTCCTTTCTTAAGTTTTTAGGCTTTTTTTTTTTTTATTAAAACCTTTCAATTTTTTATTAAAATCCTGGCTCAAATAAATTTAGTTTTCCCTACTGTGACGTCACCTTGGGAAAAATGCAGTGTGTCCTTAGACTTTAATGGAGCACCTTCTTCCATGTGCAGTGGTGCACCCACTGAAGTCTATAGATGCAGCTAACATTTTTCTAATGTTGATGCCACTGAAATTGGAATTCCTTGTTTTTTTACTGATTACAGAGATGCATAATTTAAATGTATTTTTCTTGGTGAAGATGAAGCTGAAAATGTTTCCGGATGGGGGATCAGTATTGTTTGACAGTTTATGCACCACATGCATATCCTGCCAAATAGTTTATGCACCACATGCAGTAGTGCTTAAAGGTCAAATCACTTAAAGCCACATGCTGTTACTGTGTTCCACTACAGGAGTCTAGTTGGAAAATGCTACTAAAGTGTGTACTCTAATGCCATATTGTCAGCACTTCCTTGTACAAATGAAAATATCTAGTTCTGCCTTGTCTGGTGCCTTACAAGACTCATTTCATATCAAACTGTTTGAATGAAAAGATGATATTTGAAGTATGGTTGAAAAATGAACAGCTAGGATGACAGACTGAAGCTCCATAACAAGACTTAACATGGGTTCATTGGTCTAGAGTGGGCTATGAGTGAAATGACAGAATCTGGAATGAAGACCACACTTCCTCAATCAGGAAGACTTGCAGAAAGAGTTTAGTCTGTGGCAATCATTTGACCAAACAGTGGCTCTGTACACATTGTAGGGTTATGGAATAACTGACCGAATCCCTAAACTGATCCTGAGGAAAACAAACAAAAAAAAATGTATCAGCTAGCATTAGATGATGTTTTCGACACACTACTTTGTACTGTTGTGCTCTCACATTCAAAGGCACATATGCTCTCCATTTCTCATATGCCAGTACAGAAGACTCACTCAAGCCTATGAACCTCTGCTCAGCTCCCATTAAACTGAGCTAGACATAAAGGAAGAAAAATATGGCTATAACATTAAAAACTTGTTACATTATCTGCAATGGGTGATGAAAGGACAATCATATCAAAGGGGGCCTACAATGTAGAGTGCTCAAGCACCAAAGTTTCAAAGGAAGCCTAACTCCTAGAATCAGAGTACATGCAATAGTGGTATGGAGACAATGTCAACACTGGATACTGCAAAAAAGTATAATGAATGCATTTTTTGAAAGAGGCACTTTAACCAGCCACACCTCTGGCAGAGTTGCCTTTGATCTTAGTGGACAGGAGAAGTTCTTTACTCTGTGGTAGAATGTAATGCGTGCAATTAACTGTCCATTTAGTTATACTTTGCTTAGTAGCAACCAATCTCTTTTTACTTCCAGAAAGGAGAACCATCTCCCTGAACTCAGGTCGAACTGTGTGTGCACTGAGGTTATAAAGAGCTCTCTTGGATTCTTATTCTTGAATAAAATGAGAGATGAAATGGCAAAGACCATTTCAAAACTATATTAAAAAAATGAGGGTTGGATATGAGGGACATCAAGCCATTTTGAAACACCAAACAGGGTTCTCTACAAATAAGGACTGGCAACTCAAAATCTCTGAGCAAAAATAACCACCCAAAGCATTATCTTCAATTAAATGAACTTCAGAGCTGCTAAGCCACTCAGTTCAAGTAGCGGATAAGCTAGTCTTTTCAACATGAAGGTCAAGTTCCAAGATACAGAAGGATTATCAACAGGACAGAAAGTGTAGAACCCATTTTTAGAAAATACTTAAAAATCTGTGCTGGGCCACAATTCCGCTATCCATAAGGTCTTAATATGCAAAACTGATGGAAACCCATACTCTGACCATGGAATAATCAAGACTGCAAGCCAAACAGGAGTCAGAGGTAGCAAGGACCACCTTGAAACACACTGCCTGAAGCAAGAAGGAGTTTTCTCTGCTCACACAGAGAACATCAGAATAAGTTAATGAGTGGAAGCTGGCAGCTTCATAATCGCTTCTGGACACATCTGCTGGAAAGTGTGGAGGGACACTACATTACACAAAGTGAGGGCAAAGAGATATATCTCTACTTCTCCTGCCACTCCCTTCCAGCACAGTCCGCCCATGTATCTAATAAAGCAGTCCAATGTTCCTTAATAGGTATAATGTCTACTTCCTCCCTTACAATTTCGGACATGCCATTAATCCACACGTCTTTGCATAAGCATACCTTAGAACACATTGACAGCTTTTGCTTTCTTGCCTGTTATTTATTTCTTTACAAGCTTATGCAATAAAAATGTATTTATTGACTTACATGTCCAAATAAAAAGTTTTAATTATTCTTATGGCAAGTTTCTATATACACTTTTTGTACATTCAATAGTTTCTCACTTTACTAGCTTCCATATGGTTGGTGTAGAAACAGTTCCACATACTAGAATTAGTCTCAAGGAAGTTGTACAGGTATTAATATAACAGAGCTTCTACACAAGGCAAAAGTAAGCAAGGCTTTCAGTTTTCTTTTTTGCCCTTTCTCATGTTTTTCACATCAGTTCATGCAAAGTATGATTATTATCTATCACCACAATTAAGGTTCCATATGCATCTGCTTCTTTTATTCTAACTACTCCATATATAGGACTCGTTCACTCCCTTGATTCAGAATCAAATGGATTTTCTGTTTTTATTCACAGCATAATGCCCTTCTATATTCACTGTTGCAGTATTCTTTACTATAGGGATCTTCCACCCAGGGCAGCCTGATCTTTGGCCAGTATACCACAGCCTCAAAGTCACAAAGAGGATTACTGGCCTCAAACAGATACCCTATGGAGATCATCTCAAAAAACTCCAGCTTTACTTCGGCGCATATCGCCTAATCAGAGGCGATGTCTGCCTAACATACAAAGCTATGTCAAACCCACAGCTAGTTGGACATACTCCACTTAAGGAAATCCCAGTCCCTCCAAACTACATGCTGTAGGGACCTAAACCATGTCACTGCAATAAACAGAACATGCTGGAGGGATAGATTCCTGTCCCAGAGACTTCCCATACTCTGGAACAGACTACCTATACTATGGAACAGACTACCTATGTCAAACAGAGCTCCTCATTAGCACTCTTCAAGAAAAATCTTGATGACTGGAGGGGAAATAGGAAATTCACCCCGGGGATCAATTCTGTGGCTCTGCTCGACAGGGGCACAGGAAAATAATTTTCTTTGGTGGCGAAAGCCAGGGTACCTTTTTGGCTAGGCTTATATAGGCCCTAGGGCCAACAGCCTAGTACCTACCTATGAACCTTATGATCTTGTATGTGCCCTATGTCACATATATGTTCCCCACACAGGACATAGGGTATAAAAGTGACATTCAGATACAGTTACCCAGAACTTCTTTGCTGCCAGTCCAAACGTCATTACTGCTCATTGATCTGAATGCCTTGTTGCTGTGCTGAATTCCTAGCCATCAGATAAGTACTCCACTGGAGTTTTTTTTTCTTTTCCTTGGTCTTGCATTTTGCTTACTTACAGTTTGTCACCCAAGAAGGAAAAATGTCATTGTGGAAGGCAGACTCCCCATACGTATCATCAAGAACAGTATCTTTTTTGTTTGGGTGCTTCCCACGACCATATCTCTTGAAGTATCTGTAAGGCATTTGTGCCCAAGACACTCAGAAGATGTTTATCTTTCCTGGCCATTTATCTTGGAAAAACAACAACTTAAACACTTAGCCTAGGGTAACATGGCAAAATCCATTAATCCCAAGATATTCCTACTACGTACGAAGGCAAAGTCTTGGCCATAATATTTAGCTGTCCAGCCTCCACCAAAATGTCCCTCTAAAAGCAGGTAATAGCTTTGCAAGCTGTTTTGTGTCTGCATCGGATTCCTCTGCTGCAACTCAATCAGAGGCCGGCAAGGATCCATCTTTTCGCACAATCTTTGAGGCTTTGCAGGCATTTGCTCCAGGCATCAAGGGGGGAACCACTGCTGAGCATTTCTGATGGTCCTACAGGGATTATGCAGATATGGGTCAGGGGCGAGGTTCTGGGTACTCTTATTGAATCTCATCAAGGGTCAGAACCTCCATTTTTTGTTAGGGCTGATGTCCCTTCAATGAAAAGACAAAGGACAGAGCATGTTTCAGTCCATCCTAAGGATCCTTAAAGGGAATGGTAAGTGTTTACTCAGGGCTTGATTTCTGCCTTAATGGCCCTGAAGCCTCCTTGACGGTTTCAGTGTCCGTTTCTCCTTGGACCTCTACCCCTTCTAAATGGCCTATTAAATCAGATTCCTTGGATGAGGATTTAGAGTCGGATGAGGGATCCTTGTCCTATTCGTCACAGATGCCTTCACCTTTGGCTTATGGTTCTGATGAGAAGTGTATTGGCCCTGAGTCTCCCTCCAAGGAATTGTCCTTTGGGGACACAATTGCTAGCATGATGGAATACTTTAAGTGGGATTCTTCTCAAGTGTCTGATACTTAGAGGAGATATTATGAGGTGCTTCAGGTGGACACTCCAAAACCATCAGCAGTTCCTCCTGTGTTGGTTGCCTTGTTCGACACTTTCATTGCTGCTTCCAAGTCTCCTGATTCTCAGCCTCCTGCTCCTAAGAAACATGATAGGTTCTATAAGGTCCCTGAGGACTGTCAATTTTTTTAAGTGTCCTTCTGCTGATCCTGTTGTGATGTCAGTCCCTTCTGACAAACCTTCCAAATTCTTGCTCTCTTCTAAACTTTTGCCTTATGATAAGGATAGTAGGGCAACAGAGAGGATTAGTAAGGTTTACACTAATTCTACTTTGACCTTTAAGGCTATTAATTATCACACTCACATAACCAGGTATGCTCTGACCTTGATTGCTCAGGCTTGTTCAGGTTATTTCTGCCCTCCCCAATTCTAAAGGCAAATCTTCTGCCTTACCTATTTGAGGTTCTATTTTAGGTTCCACTTCTTAAGTGTCTCGCCACTCTATCAAGTGTAGTTATGATGCTGCTGATGCCTCTTTCACGGCCATGGCTTTTGGGTCTGTCATGAGGCATTATTCTTGGCTTGGTCAACATCCTTTGCCTGAGGACATTAAAGCCAAGTCAGTCGATGCTCCTTTGGATAATACACATCTTTTTGGGACTGTTGCTGCTTACCTGTTTAAGTCTCTTCAAGAGAAAGGCAAAGCCTTGCAGGACCGTAAACATATTTTTGTCTCTCCTATCCATACATTCCAGGGGAATTATCCTTCTACATCTACTTTTTTCTGCAGCAAACCCCTCCAGGCCTCCAAGGGCAGGAGTGGTGGTAGGAGGACCTGCTCTGCTAAGGCTTTTCAGACTTCTGTGGCCCAGAAGCCTCCTTTATCTGATAAGCCTGCTTCTGTTTGATAATCCACCCTTTCTCTTAGACCAGGTTCCTTTGTCCCTTTGACTTTCCCTTTCTCTTCCAAATTGGCTTCTCCTCACTTCAGACTACTGGTATGGAAGTCTCTCCCTATTTTTTCAGGGATTCCTTATCTTCCTCTAGAGCAACTTCCTAACTTCATGGAGGTCCTAGGGTATCTGTTGAACCAAAGAACCATTTAAACTGTTCCCCCTTCCCAAGTGAAAAAGGGTTTGTATTCCAGGATGTTCCCAGTTCCACAAAAGTCACGTGAAGAGTGGGCAAGTTAGAATGGATGAGACACCCCACTGTCCTGGAGACCTATTCTTGGGCTCTCCCTGTTCAACACCTTTCTCAAGGTGACCTCTTCTTGGATGCTTACTATTCAAACCCAGTTTCCTCATTTACTACCCCTGGATTTTCTGGTGTCTTTGGATATGAAGGATGCTTACCTTTACATCCCTATTCACCCTCTTTTTAGGAAGTTTTTTTTACATTTTTCTGTTTCTTCCTTTCATTTTCAGTTATCTGCTTTGCCCTCTGGCCTCTCTACTACCCCACGGGTAATCACAAAATGCCTAACTTCTGTGATTGCTTTCTGCAGGTTCCAAGGCATTCAGATTTTCCTTCTCTAGGTGACCTGTTACTTCAGGCACCTTCTCCCAATCACTTGTTACGTGATCTGGAGTTCATGATCTCTCTTCTTCAAAGTCTGCAGTTCACTATCAATTTCCAAAAGTCTGCCCTGACTCTGTCTCTGGATCATATGTATCTGGGATGCAGGATTCAGACAGAGCCAGTGTTGGCCTCCCTTCCTCCTCCTCCAAACGTTTTGTCATTGACAGCCTTCTTTCAATCTCTTCTTTGTTTGACTGTCATTCCATCCACAGACTTTTTTTGGGGCTCTGGAATTCATGGCATCTTCTATTCCAATGCTCCCAATTACCATACTGCATATATATGGAAGCTTCAGTGGTACCTGAAGTCAATTTGACTGCAGCATTGCCACTCTTATGGATTTCAGTGTACCTCTGCTTCCTTGTCTAAAGAAGGAATTTGAGTGTTGGATTCAACAGTTTGCCCTGAACCCAGGCCTGCAATTTCAGCCTCTAGTCCCTTCAACAACTGTTCACTAATGTCGCAGGTGGTCGTGGGTGGTCGTGGCCCCCCATCAGAAGTCAGACCATAATATCATCAAGGAGATGAGAGCTCTGATTTTGGCTCTTCAAGCATTTCAACCCAAGTTCTCTCCAGGCTCCTTAAAGATGTACACAGACAACATTACAGTGATGTGGTATGGCAACAAGCAGGGAGGCACAAAATCTTACCTCCTAAGCAGGTTGGCTTTTCAGATTTGGGAGGTGGCTCTCCGTTATCAGTTAACTCTTCAGGCAGCATACATTCCTTCAGAGCACAATCTAGTGGCAGGCTCTCTGAGCAGGTGCAAACCACAGACTCATGAATAGATGCTTCACAGAGACGTGTTTCTCGACACTATCCATAAGGGGGGCATTCCTCAGGTACACCTATTTGCCGCCCCCTCTGAACAGGCAGCTCCCTCTCTTCTGTTCCAGAGTGCCAAGTCATCTCGGGTGGAAGACAGATACCCTTTCTTTTCCTTGGAATGGGAAGTTTCTTTATGCTTTCCCTCCTCTTCCTCTACTTCTAAGAGTCCTGCAGAAAAATTCATCTGGACACTCCAAAGATCTGGCTAGTAACTTCCTTTTCTCCAAGACAGCACTGGCTCCCTCTCTTAATGCATCTGGCCAGGAGAAATCATCACAAGCTACCTCACTAGTTGTCCTCCTCACACAGGACAAGGGGTCTTTCATACATTCCAATTTGTCCACTCTTCACCTGACACTGTGGGTGACAGTGTTTTAATCTGTTTCAGGCACCCTTTTCTGAGGACATGCGCAGGGTTTTACAGGAGGCAAGGAAGCCCTCAACCAGAAAATCTTACATGTTCAAATGGAAAAGATTTTCTGTCTGGTGCTATGGTCATAACCAGGACTCTTTCAGTGGGGGTCATTTTGCTCCTCTCTTATTTGTATGAGTTGCTCCAGTCTGGCTTAGCTTATTTTTCTGTGAAGGCTCATTTTTCAGCCATTTCTGCTTGTCTGCCCTGGAATCCTCCCGTGGCTTCTCATTTTGAGGTCAAACAATTTCTTCTTAATGGTGTCTTGTGTCTTAGGCTTCCAAGGAAGCCTATTCCTTCTCCTTGGGACCTTAATTCTGTTTTAGAAAAATTGACTCAGTCTCCTAGTCAGCCCACACATTCTGCTTCTTTGCAACAGTGTACCTGGAAGACTGTTTTGTTGCTGGCTCTTACTTCTGGTTGGAGGGGTTCTGAGCTGCAGGTCCATATGACCATTCACTCTTTTTTGGTTTGTCACAGGGTAAGATGTCCCTTCGTACTAATCCTTCTTTTATGGCCAAAGTAAAACAATGAGTTTTCCTTGAATCAGTCAGTATAGCTCCCTTCCTTTTTCCATTCTCCTCAGTCTGCTAGTGAGAGGGAATCGCATATCATGGATTTGCACAGACGTGTTAAGTACTGTTTGGATAAAACTAATGCCATTCATAAGTCTAACCAGCTTTTTACTTCCTTTTATCCTAGGATATTGGGTTTGGCTGTTTCTAAGCACAGCATCTCCTCCTGGATATCTTAGGCAATTTCTTTTTGCTATTCTTTTCATGGCAAATATTTGTCTACTTCTGTTAGAGCTCATTCCACTAGACCTGTTACCTCTTCTGGTGCTTTCCTCAAGGGGTTGGACATCAATTCCATCCTCGAAGCCACTATTTAGTCTTCAGTGCATACCTTTACTAAGAATTATAAGTTGGATATGGTTTCTAGGGCCACAGCAGGTTTTGCTAGAACCATTTTGTATAGGTTTGTTGAGGGGTCTTCTCAGCCTTCCACCTTCCATTCTGTTTCTTGAGTTTTCTTACTCTCCCTATAGTAAAAAATACTGCAACAGTAAAATAAAAAGACATAGTACAGTTGTGTAAAATCTTGCAATAACAGTAGAGGTCCTTCTCTTCAATGTTGCAGTATTCGCTTCCTCCTTCCAACACACTTTCTTTTGTTTGTTTTTTTTTTATTTGCGTTGGATTCCCTTTTGGCTGAGGGTCTCCCCTTTTTCTTCTTCTGCATTTTCTCCTTCTAGATGTGCATGGACTCCTTTGTCCTGTGGAGACTGCTCTCTACTGTGGCCATTCAGTTCTGGGTAACTGTCTGTACAACACTTTTATGCCCTACATCCTGGGTGGGGGAGCTTGTGTATAACATATGGTGCATACAAGATCATAAGGCTTTGGCATACTGACTGAACATCTGGCTGCCCTGGCCGGGAGATCCCTATAGTAAAGAATACTGCAACAGTGAAGAACATCTACTGTCATGGTAAGATTTTTCACAGCTGTCCTTTATTTTCTGCTAAACTACTAAATAATTTAGAGGTATTTTATAGTACTTACACTCTGATTAAAAATACAGACTCCTTACTTTATGTCACCAGCATATTTAGTGATCAAGTACTAGCCAGAATGTACACATCACTAACTTAAAACTATCAACAAAGAACCTTACAATATCTTTAGAGGGGCTGCATAACAAATTTTGAAAGTCAACTTTTCCTTATATTTCACTCTGCAACAGTCTATATTTGTGCCTTTCTAACACAACATAGTTTACATGGGCTTACAGACACAGCGTGTGGTTTCTTTATTAATAAATTATGATCAAATAAAACCAGGGTATGACTAAAATCAAAGTCCCCACTTACTTAAAACCATTCAGCAAACATATCATGGTCTGATATGCCCTTCTCATACACATGCTGTCTCCAATCTGAAGACTATAATTTAAGCAAGTCATCATTCTCTGATATTACTTTATCTAGAATCTTAGCTGCATTCTATGCTATTGTGACAAGGTGGGCTCTACTCCCAGAAGACACTGATTAGGAACACCTCCATTACCCAGTTCTATGAATGGACAGGAAATTAAGATGACTGCATCTTTCGGTACACACACACCTCTACTGGGACTTGAATGGTAGTGAAGGTGATGCTTCAACCTATAGCCCCAAACAACACATATATACCTACCGCAGTAGTGGTGGTGAAAGACGTATGAATGCATGCCACCCTGTTTATTCATGTACCACACCATGGACTGGATGTCTAATCAGAGCAGATGTGACTTCCCATTCCAGAGGTTGTAGGGCAAGGAACACTACACAAGACATATGTGCAGCTCCTCTGTTAGGGACCACACATATCTTGCTCTTGTGACAGGACATGTGGGCTTCCCAACCTACCATACAAGCAACTCCCAGCAGCAGCTCCAACAAGTCAGGCAGCAGAAAGGGCAACCCTATGCTAAGCCTGGCTGGAAGAGCCCACCACTGCAAAGTCTGTTGATGTGTATCTAACACTGACAATATTTGTTATGGTACACTGACTATGAAGCCATCTCACCATCTAATAAAACACTGCCAAGCAACAGTGGGTGATTTCTTTCACATGACCCAAAAGTTGCAGAAGTATTTATATTTAGACATTGATTTGCTCCTTCTTCCTTATCCATGATACTAAAACTATGAAACCCTTGGCTAGCTATCCACTAATGAAAGTACAGCTGTAACAGCTGATGTCTTTCACTTCACTGTTGCAGCATTTCTCACTTTAGGGATCTCCAGTCAAGGTCAGCTGAAAATCCACCCAGCATACCAAAGCCTTTAGATCTTGTATGTGCCATACAGGACATGTATGCTCCTCGTACAGGATTGTAGGGCACAAAGGTGATGTATGGACGCAGTTACCCAGAAGTGAATTGCCTCAAGAGAGAACAGTCTCCATAGGACAAAGGAAGATATGCACATTCAGAAGGAGAAAATGCAGATGGAAAACAGGGACTGTCAGCCAGGAAGGTAATCAAATCAAAGCACAAAAGAAAAAAGGGGATGGAAGGAAGGCCCAAATACTGCAACAGTGAAGAGAAGGATGTCTACTGTCATGGTAAGATTTTACACAACTGTATTATCTCCTTCTCTATCACTTTTGCAGTATTCTTTACCTTAGAGCGAGTACAAAAGCTGAAGAAAAGAAGTGTGAGATGAATGGCTGTGGACAGCCTCAACAAACCCATGGAGGATGGCCCTAGAAACCATATCTAATTTAGAATACTTAGTAAAGGTAAGCACTGAAGACCAATTAGCAACTTCAAGGATGGAAATGGAGTCCAAACCCTTGAAGAAAGCACAAGAAGAGGCAACAGCCTGAGTGAAATGAGCTCTAAAGGAAGGAGATAAACACTTGGCATGAAAAGAGTAACAAAAGGAAATGACTTTAGATATCCAAGAGGCGATGGTTTGCTTAGAAACAGCCAAACCCAATGTTCTGGGATGAAAATAAAATGGTGGCCAGACTTATGAACAGCCTTAGTTATATCCATATAATACCAGAGCGGTCTGTGCAAATCCAAGGAATACAGGACTCTCTTACTAGCAGAGTGAGAAGGAAACAATGAAGGGAGTTGTACTACACTATTCAAAGACAACTCATTAACAATTTTAGGCATAAAAGGAGGATTATTACGAAGGGATACCCTGTCCCTGTGAAAAAACAAAAAAGGAGGAATTGCCATAAGAGCCTGAAGCTCAAATCCCTCCAAGCAGAAGTGACAGCAAGCAATAAGACTTTCTTCCAAATACAGTGCTGCAGAAAAACTGAAACTGCAGGCTCAAAAAGGAGCTTGCTTCAATTTTTACAATATAAAAAAAAAAAAATTTAAGGTCCCAAGGAGGAGAAATAGGCTTCCTTTGAGGCCAAGGTGCATGATACCTTTAAGAAACAGTTTGACTTCAAGAAAAGAAAACAAGTGATTATAATTCAAAGACAGACAGGCAGAAATAGCTGACAAACGGGCCTTTACAGAAGAATAGGCCAAGCCAGACTGGAGTAACTCACACATACAAGAGAGAACCAGTGGGACTCCCACTGAAAAAGGGTCCTGACTATGATCATGGCACCGGGCAGAAAATCTTTTCCATTTGGACACATAAGACTTTCTGGTTGAGGGTTTCCTTGCCTGCTGTAAAACCCTGAGCACATCCTCAGAATATAGGTGCCTAAAAGGCTATAACTCATAGTGTCAGCTGAAGAATGGACAAGAGAGGATGGGTAAGTGACCCCTTGTCCTGTGCGAGGCGATACAACCAGTGAGGAAACTTGTGGTGATTGCCCCTGGCCAGACGCATTAAGAGGAGGAACCAATGCTGTCTTGGCGAAAAGTGAGTCACTAGCAAGATTTTTGGGGAGTCTAGCTGAATCTTCTGCAGGACTCTTGTAAATAGAGGAAGAGTAGGGAAAGCATAAAGAAACATCCCCTTCCATGGAAAAGAAGGTGTCTGTCTTCCATTCCAGATGGCATGGCGCTCAAACAGAAAAGAGGGAGCTGCCTGCTCAAAGGGGAGGCAAAAAGATCTCTCTGAGAAACACCCCACTGACAGTCTATATCCAGAAATACATCTCTATGAAGCATCCATTCATAAGTCTGTGTTTTGGACCTGCTTAAGGAGTCTGCCACTAGATTGTGCTCTGAAGAAATATACACTGCCTGAAGAGTTGGCTGTTAACAGACGTCCAGATCCCAGCCTGCAAAGAAAGTAAGTCTTTGTGCCCACTGCTTGTTGAAATACCACATCACTGTGGATTTGTCTGTGTAAACCTTCAGGGGGCCTGGCGAGAACATTGGGTGAAATTCCTGAAGAGCCAGAATCAGAGCTCTCATCTCTTTGATGATGACATGGTTTGACTTCTGATGGGGAGGTCAGTGACCTTGAAATTTCAAGTGATCATACGAAGCCCCCACTCCATGTCTGAGGCATAGGTGAATAGTTATCCCCCACCACCCCCACCCCCAAACACCTTTACTGAATTATCTGTTGTGGCAGGCACATTTACATTCACATAAAAGTAATCACACTATAATTAAC
Organism: Protopterus annectens; assembly: GCF_019279795.1. NCBI lineage: Eukaryota > Metazoa > Chordata > Ceratodontiformes > Protopteridae > Protopterus > Protopterus annectens. The sequence continues at coordinate 1,025,523,974 of NC_056745.1, read as the reverse complement.
AAAACAAACATTTTACTTCACGTATATTTCTATATATCATATAACCTAAGCAGCATTAAATAAATTACTCAAGTTCTGTTTTTTTTTAAACAAGAAATATCTTTATTAAACCATCACTTACTACATAGGCAATCATACATTTATATGAATAAAAACAAACCCCACAATTGCAAGCATTTTACATCACAAAGCATACTGTCACATTCTCACTTGCAAACATTATACATCACTTATAATCTAACCAATCTTTTTCACTCAAACATTACATAGCTCATTTAAGTCTTGCCACCTTTTAAACCTCATTCCTCCCTTGTATGTATTGATCCCATAATTCCTATTTTTCCTATGTAGTTTGTTCCTACCCTTTTCCAAAGATCTCAATTCTCGTTGCTTTATCTCTGTTATTATATTCACTACTTCTAGTATAGTTGGTTTAGATTTTGATTTCCATTTTCTAATAATTGCTTTTTTGGCAGTCACCATAATTAGACACAGCAAGGCCTTACCCATGTGTAGGCAATTTCAATTCTGTATCATAGCTCAGAAAAATCATCGTCCTCATCAGACCAATCTGCCCACCCAGCATCTCCAACAGTGCATCCTGCAGGGAATCCCTAAAGTCCACCAATTCACTCTCAGAAAATATGTTCCCAATTACCTCTTTCTTCCTAGTCATACCTCCAACATTTCCTGTCTGCCTAAGGAAAAATTCTCTGGAGTCTACTTGGGGTATAGAAATATCTATGCAAATATTTCCAGTGAAAAATCCTAAATCTTCTAGATTCTGTTGCATATCTGGGAGACATACATACACCCTCCCATTGCTTCTTTGTGAATTACTTATCCAATCTCTCTTCCCAATCCTTTCTAACCTCCTCTGATTGATTATTATAGTTATCATGCAATATTTTAGATACTCTACTAATTATTCCTTTTTAATGGCAGCTTTTGATCTAGATTTTACTAAAAGTCTACCAGTGCTGGTCTTTTGTTTAGGACCCCCTATTTCTTTCTCTTTGCCTACACTCTGATATCAATCCCTGAAAGGGAAGGCAATCTCTAACCTGCAGTCCAAATACATTCTTGGGGTCTTCCCATTCTATAATCTTTCCGTCTCCAATTATTTGCTCCCAATACCTTGGTTCCTTAAATAGTTTTTTCCAATAAATTCCAGCCCCCTCTTGCCTACTGTGTATATCCTTAATTGCTGTCATCCCTATCGGCAGAATCCTTCTCCAATCCCGTGCTGGCTTAGTTTTTAGAATACTTTCTGCTACTTTATGGATACAATATTCTGTATTTTTATTATGCTCCTTAAAAGCCTGCATCCAAAATCCTAGTCTCTCCTTGTTTCTTGAGCTTCCCCCGTTTCATCATCATCCGTTGCCACTTTGAAATATAGTTTTCTGCTTGTGCTATGTATAGGAGTCTTAACTGTGTAGCTCTGAAATATCCCTTCAAATTGGTTAAGCCAATCCGCCCAGTTCTACTGGAAGAATCAGTGTCTCCCACTTGCCTCTTGCCATCTTCCCCTTCCAGATAAAGTATAAAGTCCTTCAGCTCTTTATTAATTGCTATCCACAACTTCTCCTCTGGTTGATAAAAATATGACTGACCTGTGTACAAGACTAAAGGGACTAAAAACATTTTAACTGCTTGTATCTTATTATCCATATCCATATAACAAAGCTTCCATTTTCCTCATTTTGTTTGGTCACTTCCCACATATCCTTAGCTGCCACACTAGAATTATTTTTAATCCATACTTCATTTTATCATGTCCCCATAAATATGGATATTCCTGAACCAGTTTGTGTATGGGTAGATAATTTACCACTATTGTCCTCATTTTAGCTTCATTAATTTTGAATTCCAAAAAGATATGAATCTGTCTCAAAATGTTCTACAACACTATACTGTCTCTTTCTGGTTTTGTCAGGTATAAAATATCATCTGCAAATAAAGCCATCTTTTCTTGACAACCATACCAATCATATTATTGAATTTCCAAGTCCCTTATTTTCTTTGCTAATAGTTCTAAATATAATGCAAGTAACACAGGAAAGAGGACACCCTTGCCTGGTGTTATTAATTATCAGAGAGGACCCCACCCACTATAATTTTCACCTCTGATGCCTTATATATCCTCCTAATCAACCTTATAAGTTTTTCAGGAAATGAAAATACCCTGCTCATAAATCCCAGCTTACTCTATTGAAATGCTTTCTCTGTATCAAAACCCACCAACAACAATGGTATTTTCTTACATTCTGCTTCCCTCTGATCATCAGTATTTTGTTCCTGTCGTCAAATGTTTGCCTCCCCTCCACAAAACTACAATGATCCATATCTTTCAGTTTTGGCATTATTTATGCCACTTATTTTGGCTATTATAGACATGAACACTTTATAATCATGGTTTAGTATTGAAATGGACCTGTATAAACCCGGATCGGATGGATCTTTACCCTCTAAGTATTACACCTACCACTGCTTTATTCCAAGATGTTGGCACTTCTCCTCCTCTTAAAATACTGTTAAACAAAACCTTCCAGATCTTTATCAATTTTTTTTTCCTCCTAGCTTCCTAACTTCCACAGGAATACCATCCATTCCTGGGGACTTTCCTGTAGATTGGTTATACATCACAATTTTTATCTCATCTCCTCCTATCCTAACCTTAGTAATGGAGTCTCATCTACCTCTAACCTTGGTATATTTAATTCTTCCATAAACATTTCCATTTGTATCTTTTCCTGATTTTCATATTTCTCTGCTTTATAGAGACTCTCATAGAATTTTTGAAATATTTTAATACCGCTACAGAATCTCTTGTTGCCTTCCTTGCTTTTGGCTCCCTAACTTTGGCAACAGGCATCGGTGAATAGTTCTTGAGAAGGAAGACTGAAAGGCCTAGGTTGATGATAGGTTGCTGAATCCACCACTCAAATTCCTGTTTGAAACAAGGAAGGAGAGGTACTGTGAAATCTAGAGGGTGGCAATGGTACCTTTGAAACTTCCACATATGTGGTCTGGCAAGAGGAGCACTGCAATAGAAGAGGGCAATGAGTCCTGCAGCCTGAAGAAATTCTCTGATTTGAAAGGCAGAAGAGACTAAAAGAAAGCTATAAAGGACAAAACCTTTAGAGGGGGAATATTGGCACTGTCTGAAACCTGCAACCCAGATAACACATGGTTCTAAAAGGGAGTCAGGACAGACTTTTGCAAGCTAACAGTGAACCCTAGACTTTGAAGGAAAGATATGAACTCCACAGCCTGTAATAGGAGAAGGTGCCTGACTCAACAGGTCATCCAAATAAGGAAAATTCTGAATGTACTGGAGCCTGTAAAAGGCAATCACATGAGCTAGGCATTTTGTGAATACCTTTGGGGCAGCAGAGAGGCCAAAAGGCAAAACAGAGAACTGAAAATGAGAGGAAGAAACAGAAATGTAGAAATGTCCTGAAAACAGGGTGAACAGGAACATGAAGGTAAGCATCCTTCAGATCCAAGGACACCAGAAGAAACAATGTTCGAAGAGAAGCATTCGAAAAGGAGTAGCCTTGATAAAGATGTTGGGCAAGAAGAGATCCAGAATAGGTCTCCAAGAGCCTTCCTTTTAAGGGAACAAGGAACATTCTGGAGTAAATTTCTTTTCCCACTTGGGAAGGACGGACGGGCTGAATAATACCCTAGACCACTAGTACCAAAGAACCTCAAGAAATGAGGACACTGGTCTAGAGGAGGTTGAGGAATACTTGAAAAAGGACAGAGAGACTTCCACACCATAAAGTAACCAAGATGGAAGATGAACAAAACTCAATAATCTGAGGTGATGAGGTATCAGTTTGGAAGACAGAGAGAGAGCCAAAGTGACAAGGAAACCTGGCCAAGGGTTGGGCGGATGTCACAGACGCAGGCTTGCCAGAAAAAAGAAGGCTTCTGAGCCACATCAGCCTGAGAGGAATGTGCAGGAGGAGGATAGTTCCTCTGGAACTTGGGGACTGGGGACATAAAAATATGTTTAAGGCCCTGCAACGCTTTAACATATCAACCATCCCAAAGAGACTGTTATTATCCAAAGGAGCGTCCAGCAACTTTGCCTTCTTAATGTCTTCAGGTGATGACTGCAGATGAAGCCAAGAGTAGCACCTCATGACAGACCCACAGGCAGCAGCTCTGGAAGAGGCATCAGCAGCATCACAGCTGCACTTGACAGATTGGCGAGCCATCTGAGAGGTAGAATCCAAAACAGATAAAGCAGAAGACTTTCCTTCAGAATCAGGGATGTCTGAAATAACATGACAAACCTGGGCAATCAAGGTCACATCATATCTGGCCATGTGGATCTGGCAACTGATGCCCCTAAAGGCCAAAACAGAAGCAATATAGACTTTATTTCCAATTCTCTCCACTGACCAACCATTCTTATCTGAAGGTAGAAGCTTGGAAGAGGGCAAAAGCTTGGAAGGCTTGTCAGAGAAGACTAATACCACAGCAGGGTCAGCAGAAGGACTCAGAGAGGAATTGATAATCCTGAGGAACCTTACAGAACCTGTCAGGTTTCTTTGAAGCAGGGTGATGAGAATCAGGAGTCTTAGAGGCAGCTAAAAAAGCAACCAACACAGGAGCTACTGAGGAATGTTTAGAAGTGTCCACCTGAAGCAACTCATAATACCTTTTCTGGATATCAGACCCTTGAGAAGAATCCCATTTAAAAATTCCATCGTTTTGGCTACTGTGTCCCCAAAAGATAATTCCTCTAAAGGAGCCTCAGGGCTAATAGACTCCTTTTTATCACAACCATAAGCCAAAGAAGAAGGCATCTGGGAAGAGTCAGACAAGGACCCTTCATCAGACTTCGAATCCTCATCTGAGTGATCAGGTTCCTAAGGCCTTCTGGAAGAAGTGGAAGCCCAAAGGGGAGTAGGGACAGAAACACATTGGGGAGGTTTCAGGGTCATTAAAGCATTAAACAGGCCCTGAGTAAGCTCCTGGCATTCCCTTTGTGGGTCCTTAGGACATACAGAAGAATGTTTAGCCTTCTATGTAGGGACATCAGGCCTAACACATACCAGAGGTTCTGAACCTGATGGGATTCAATAAAAGTCCCTGGAACCTCTTCCCTGACCAAAATCAAGATAATCAACCATGGTTCCCCCTCAACATCCAGAGCAGACCCCTGCAAAGCCTCAGAGGATGTGTGAAAGGAAGGATCCATGCCAGCCTCCAAAGGGGTTGTGGCAGAGGAATCCGAAGTCAACACCAGACAGCCTACAGAGCTATCACCTGCTTCAAGATGGCCAGTGGTGCCTGGACTACCAAAGAATTAGGACGAAATTTCTTGGCCTTTTTGCTTAACAGAAGTACTTTGGGGTTAATAGATTCCGCCATGCTACCCTGAGCTGTTTATGTCGCTGATTCTTGAGACAGACGACCAGGGGAAGACAACCAGCTTCTAAGAGTCTTAGGCACAATTGCCTTACAAATACTACAGGAGGTACAGTCTTGGGAAGCACCCAAACAAAAAAGACATTGCTTGTTATGATCCTTATGGGGAATCTGTCTCCCCCACTGACATTTTTCCTTCTTGGATGACATGAACTCCAGGTAATCAAAGGAGAACAAGATCAAAAGTACAAAGAAAGAAAACTCCAGTGGGGCACTTATTTGCCGGCTATGTATTCAGCACAGCAAAGGGCATTCAGACCTATGAGTGATGATGGCATTTGGATTGACAGCAAAGTAGTTCTGGGCAACTGCGTCCATATGTCATCTTTATGACCTATGTCCTGCGTTGGGAACATACGTGTGATGTACAGCGTATACAAGATATAAAGGCTTTAGTCTACTGGCAGGATGCTGGGCCATCCTTAGCAAGAGATCACCAAGGTGAAGAATACTGCAACAGTGATATAAAAGGATATCAATACTATTTAGCTCTACCATGGCATACATAATCCTCTAAGCTGGGACCAAAAAGGACTTTTCCCAGCTTATGACAACCACCAAGACTGATAATCATGGTAGGATGAAGAAAGGGCTGCTGCCAGAAGACCTCCAATGGGGCCAACTCAAGCCATTCATCCAGACAAACGAACAACCAGAAAAGTTTCTTCAGGGTTTCCACACCATGGCCAAAACCATGCTGGACACTCCCAATACAGATGGCAGTCCAAACAGCAGCACCCTATACTCAAACTTGTAAAGATCCAGAATAAACTAAAGGAATCTCTGACAATACTCAAACAAAAATGTGACAAAACATGCCCATTCACAGCTACACTATCCAAGTCCGACAGAGGGGCAGCAGCGTTATCTAGTTCAGAGTATCCATCAAAAACTTGACATACTGGACCACCCCCTGAAGACGCTGCTAAAATTCTAAATGGAATAAACATATTCACAAATTCTTTAAACAAGGAAGATGCACTTACAAAATCTCATCTTTCTTTCTTACGGTGTAATAAACTGTAGACTTGCGGCTTGCACTTGACTTCCTGAAGAAGTAACTAACAGCTCAAAGAAAAAGCCACAGCAGACCAAGTCCAGGACCTATAATCCTTGGTGATAATTTTCCAAAGAATAAATGCACATCTATATCTCACTAGCTACACTAGAATGCGGAGAACAAGTCCCACTCCCCCAGGGGAACAAGGAAGTCCATCTGCAGATGCTGACTGGATAGGCTGCAAAAGCACATTGGGAAGGTGGGAGGGTAATAAGCATCCACTACAGACAGTCTTCAAAACAGATCCTACAACCAACAGATCAAAACTGTCCTACAACCACATACTTGCTATATCTAACTGTGAGGGCTCCCTTTTATTGGGTGTGGGATAGGGGTGTGGGGTGAGAACAGGCTGTGAAATGTAATCTTCAGTGGATATCTGGGTCCATAAGAATATGGAAAGACAAAAGCACAGAACAAGAAGTCTTAAAGCATAAAGGTAGTATGAAAGGATATCAGACAATCAGATTCCTAGAATTGTGGTCCAAACTACAATGCATAATGGTGTTAAACTGTGACTCAGAGGCCACCACACAAAAGTCCACAATTGAGACAATGCTGCACTGGCAATACACAACAGAATGTTTTTTTTTTTTTTGCTCCTTTGACAGATCTGCCTGATAGCATTTTTACCCAACAGGCCCATTTATTCCATCAGGGATGAAAATTAGGCATTCTAAGGCCAGGTGAAAGTCCTGCAACATACTCATCCCTGCCAATGGTGTCTAATTTGCCTATTTGTTCTCCAAGGTGAACATAGGGTGGTAGAGAAAGGGTCAGAGTTCAGGTCCAACAGAGTGGGCTACCTCTTTGTAGTCCCCCCACCCAATGTGGTGGCCCTACTAGCTCCACTTAGGTGTTGCCTTGTTGTGCAAAGTGTGCCTCTGCATGCTGACATCCCCAGTCAGAGTGCATGCAGGAAACAAGAGCTCCTTCTAGGTTTCACCCAAGTGGCAAGGGAGAACCCCGGTCCCCCTGGATAGGTGGAGCTAGCAGCAGCAGCTGCTCACTCCCATTTCCCCTTCTCCAGCACTTCTAGTACAGAGTTACTATACTAGCAGCATTTTCTGTCAGAATGTCTAATAGTGTGTCAGTGCAAAACATTAAGGCTACGAAATGTGAACCTCTGTTTTTCCCTGAAAAATGCACTCTCCCAGCATATATCTAATTTGCACTAAGCCAAAATAATCAGGAATAATCTGTTTACCTGATCTTCAAGTAAGAACTTCACCTTCATCACTAGTACATGCATCATTCTACAGTTTATATAGTTGCTCTAGTTAAGTGAACACTGTGTGCAACTTTAAAGCAAGACCAGAAGGATACAAGTTTGAGAATAGAGAGAGCTTAGGTGTCTGAGTATCTGAATGTCAGGTGCATAAAATCAAACAAGTTCAAGGAAAAGTACAGTTTTGTACCTACCATAAATGTAGATGTTCGAAGATCCACATTGCTGCAGTCCTTACACTTGGGTAGTCCGCTGTCCTCGGTCGGCCCGAATATCAAAGTATAAGGCTGACGTCGGTCAAGGCGCATTTGATTGACATCAGGACGTCAGGGTACAAATGCGCATGACTGACGTCATATCCTCAGTCTTTTCTTGCCCCAGATGTCAGAAGACCCTAAAAATAAAGGTCAAAACCAAAAGACAGCAAACAAACAACCAACCACCCTTGCACTAATTATATGTACAATATAAATACAATATACACAATATTTACAACCCAACCCACACAACCACCTCTAACTACAGAGGGGAAGGAGGGAGGGTAAATTGGACTGCAGCAATGTGGATCTTCGAACATCTACATTTATGGTAGGTACAAAACTGTACTATGTTCTTCATCTCACATTGCTGCAGTCCTTACACTTGGGTAGAATCCCAAAGCAGAGGTAAGGGAGGATGGCCAAACTATAAGGAAGCAGGAGCAGCCAAAATGCCCTGCAACACAGCAGTGGCAAAACCAGCCCTGGATTTAGAGTAAAGTGGTAGGTGATAATGCCTAGAGAAAGTATGCACTGAACTCCAAGTAGCTGCCTCCAAAATATCCTTGGTTGCCACCCCCCTCAAAAAGCTGTCAAGTGGCAGTAGCCCTAGTGGAATGAGGCCTAATCCCAGCTGGAATCTCCTTGCCATGATGGGAATAACAGAAAGCAATGCAAAACCCAATCCACTTAGAAATAGTTTGTTTTGACACAGGCTTGCCCTGAGAACTCAAAGCAAAAGAAACAAATAACTGCTGAGACTGCCTGAACCCTTTAGTTCTGTCCAAATAATATCGCAACTGCCTGTGTACATCTAAAGTGTGCAAAATCTTTTCCCCTTTATTTTGGGGATTTGCATAAAAAGTAGGCAAATGAATAGTTTGGTTTAAAGCCACACTAGAAACCACTTTAGGCATAAAGGAAGGATTAGTACGTAAAGATACCCTATCCTTATGGAAAATTAAGAAAGGCTCAACCGCCATAAGGGCCTGCAATTCAGAAACCCTTCTAGCAGAGGTAATGGCCAACAAAAGGCAGTCTTCCATGATAAATATTTCAACTCAGTAGTAGCTGCAGGCTCAAAAGGTTGTAGAGTGAGTTTCTCCAACACAAAATTGAGATCCCAAGCAGGAGTAGGAGCTCTACGTGGGGGTCTTATATTCTTTGCCCCTCTAAGAAATTGCTTGAACAAAGGATGAGAAAACAATGGTGGGTCACAGTCATAGTGAGCTGAAATTGCTGCAGCATGAACCTTAATAGAAGAGAAGGACAAACCTTTGTCCAGTAACTCAGTAAGATATTGAAGAGCCACACTTAAATTAGGCTCAGAAACATCAAAATCCTTTGCTGCACTCCAAAATAAAAATCTCTTCCATTTATCTGCGTACACTTTCCTTGTACTAGGCCTTCTAGCTTCCAAAATCACATTCAAAACTTGTTGTGGAAGTTGAGACCCTCTATGGTTCAAAACAGAATATGCCAGGCTGTTAGGTGAAGAGAGTGAAGTTTGACATTGAGCAAATGACTGTCCTCCTGGGACAACAGGTGTGGAATCAAGGCAAAGGCCATGGAGGCTTCCGTACCAGACTTCTCAGTAATGGGTACCAGTGCTGTCGAGGCCAATCTGGAGCTATTAAAATCATCCTTGGCTTGTCCTGTCTGACCTTTAGAAGTACCTTTGGGAGGAGAGGCAGAGGTGGAAAGGCATACACATGAAGATTGCTCCAATTGAAAGAAAGAGCATCCACTTTCCAAGCTGTGGGATGAAACCTTTTCGTGCAAAACTTTGGCAGCTGATGGTTTAGTGGAGAAGCGAACAGATCTATGTCTGGAGTTCCCCATGACACTGTCAATTTCCGAAATACATGAGGATCCAATTTCCACTCGTGGGGATCCATAATTCGTCTGCTCAACACATCTGCTAAGGAGTTCTGTGCTCCTGGCAGAAACCTTGCCTGAAGATTGAGCTGTAAACTGAGAGCAGTCTCCCACAAAATCATTGCTTGCCTGCATAGAGGATAAGAATGTGTTCCCCCTTGCTTGTTGATGTTCCACATGACAGTTGTGTTGTCTGTTAGAATCAACACCTGCCCTGGAAGAAGTAAATCCTTGAAAGCTATTAATGCAAACTGGACTGCTAACATCTCCTTCAAGTTGATATGTAGATGTTGTAGTCTGGCAGGCCACTTGTCTTGTATCCACTTTCCATTTAGATGAGCTCCCCAAGCTTTGTCTGAGGCATCTGTCGTTAAAATCTGACTCGCCTCTGGCCGGGTCACAGAGAGTCCCTTGTTTAGGTGACATTCCTGAGCCCACCACAAAAATTCCTTTTGAATGCAAGGTATTATTTGAATGACAGTGTCCAGATCCTGGCAGTGCTGTGTCCATACATTTTTGAGATACCATTGCAGCTTCCTCATATGCAGTTTGGCGTTGGGAAGCACCAGAATACAAGATGCCATGAACCCTAAGGCTTGAAGGACTGTCCTTGCAGTCAGCCCGGACTGATGAGATAGTTGATGGAAGTAAAGGGAAAGATTCTTTTGTTTGTCCGGGGTCAAAAGGCCATCTGGGATGCTGTATTCAGACTTACACCCAGAAAGCACATGACCTGAGAGGGTACTAGACTGGACTTTATTTCGAGCACAGAATACCCCAGGCATCTTAGCACTGCTATCACATATTCCAAATGATGAAGAAGCTCGTCCCTTCCTTGAGCCAGAATCAGGCAATCGTCCAAATAAGGATAGATCTGTATTCCTTTTAGCCTGAAGAAAGCTATCACTGGAGCCAGAACTTTCGTGAACACTCTGGGCGCAGTAGATAAGCCAAAGGGCAATGCAGAGAACTGATAGTGAGAAGTCCCAGCTCAAAACGCAGATACTTCCTGCAACTTAGTCTGATAGGAACATGAAGGTAAGCCTCCTTGAGATCCAAAGTTACCATCCAATGATCTTTGCCCAGCAGAGGTAGAAACTGTTGTAACGTCAACATTTTGAACTTGGGAATGTCCAGATAAGTGTTGAGGATAGATAAATCCAAAATTGGTCTCCACGTGTTCCCCTTCTTTGGTACTAGGAACAGGCGAGAATAAAATCCTAGGCCCACTTCTGGCATAGGGACCGGCTGTATGGCCCCTATTTGGAGTAACAGAGAAATTTGCTTGTGAGCCTCTATTCTTTGTTGAGGAGGAACGTCTGGCATGCCTTTGAAAGGAGGCAAGGTATGGAAATAAAACCTGTAACCGTGGTGTATGATATCCAATACCCATCTGTCTTGGGTAATTAAACTCCAATTTTCTTTGAAAAGTGCCAACCTTCCTCCCAAAGGTGCTGCCAGACGAGAAGGCTCTGGCAGCTGAAAAGGTAGGTCATTGGGTCTGTTTACGAAAGGACTGACCCCTGTTTACGAAAGGACTGACCCCTGCCCTCACCCGAAGACTGTGCGGGAGAACTCCCTGTTCTAGGCCTGAAAGAGCCCTGAGCTCTGCCCCTACCACGTCCAGATCTACCCCTAGACTGGGAATCATAAGAAGGATACGTCCACCCCTTAGTAGGCCAATTTCTACTAAACTTTGGAGGCTGAACCTGCAAAAAATCTTTAACAGTCTGCATAGACTTAGCCTTGTCTTCCATTTTCTTCAAAACTGCCTCAACAGGAGAGCCAAACAACACATCAGATTGTAAAGGAGCATCTAAAATCCTTGTTTTAACATGGTCAGATAAATTTTGATCCCTCAGCCAGGCGTGCCTGCGAAGAACTGACCCAGTGGCAGCCACCCTAGACGAGGCCTGTACAGCATCAAAACCACATTGCAAAGAATGCTTACCCACCTGTTCAGAAACATGCACTAAATCTTGTAACTCTTTACAATCAATACCTTCCGCCAGAGCATCAACCTTAGACTTCAATTGTGAAAGGAGATAGTTTTGGTATTTCAACATGTGAAACTGGCAATTCAAAGCCCTCATAGCTAGAGTGGAAGAAGTATAAACTTTCTTTCCCCATCTATCCAAGGCCCTGGCCTCTTTATCTGCAGGAACCGGATTCTTGACAACAGAAGCCTTAACACCTTTAGGCCCCTGGCTAACAGTTTCTGGGTCTGCCCTAGGACTCTTAAAAAGATACTTATGAGCTTCAGGCACCCTGTAATACCTATCCGGTTTAACAGGAGCAGGAGGCAAAGAATCAGGATTAAGAGAAGCCTCTGTAAAAACATCTTCCACTACATCCAAAACAGGAGGTATAGCCAAAGGCCTATGCTGGGGTAAAAACAAAAATTCCCTAAGCCTTTTCCTGGAATCAGAGAAGTCCTGACCTTCCCACTTAAAATGCTCCCTCATGGAATGAAGAGTTTCTGAAAAAGAAAATCCTCAGGAGGAGAAGCAGAAGGAGTAGAATCATCCACATCAGAATCAGAATAAGGAGAGCACTCCTGCAAGTCTTCAGCCGAAGCCTGCTCAAAACTCCCTAGCTCAGGCTCCACCCTAGGTCTCTTATCAGGAGGGGGCAAAGAACCCCTAATCAAAGTAATCAAATCTTCTGCCATTTTAAGCATATGCTTCTTGGGCACAGTTCCTGAAGAACTAGGGGTGACACCAACTGAAGCTAAACCTGGCCTGCCTCTGGGAGAAGCCTTGGAAACAGAAGGAGAGGGCCTAACCACCCTAGGCAGGGAGGGGAGTATAGTAACCTGAGAAGCCCCATCACCCTGACCTGCCTCCTGAGAGGCCACATCCTGCAATAACAGTCTCTCCCTGGGATCCCAAAGAAACCTCCAGTGGAACCACCGGCTCCACCGACACTTCTAAAGAACCGGCGTCCGGAACGGACGGTTCTTCTAGCCTAGGCTTAACTGCTTTGTCCTTGCGCTTCTTCGAAGAAGCGGGCGTCGGAGCATCCGACGGCATTTTATAATTGCACCGCTTCCCGAAGACTAACCTGGCACAATCTAATCTCCTCTTTATAGTGCGCTTATTGAATCTAGCACAAGAGCGACACCCAACAACGTCGTGCTCAGGCCCTAAACAAGGAATACACAAAGTATGATAGTCTCTATGCGGTATCTGTTTCCCACAAGAAATACAATTATTCACTTTTTCAGACATCCGGTAAAACACTGAGGCAAGAAAAAACTAAAATATTCCCTAACGGGGTACTTAGCCAACTTTGACTCGGTCTGAAACTCCGAAATCGAAAAATTTCAGAACGCCAACCGGCACTTGCAATACTGCTTCTGCATCGGACCATGCGGCAAAAAAGACTGAGGATATGACGTCGGTCATGCGCATTTGTACCCTGACGTCCTGATGTCAGTCAAATGCGCCTTGACCGACGTCAGCCTTATACTTTGATATTCGGGCCGACCGAGGACAGCGGACTACCCAAGTGTAAGGACTGCAGCAATGTGAGATGAAGAACATCCTTGTTTCTTCTTAACTGTTTCCTTAAATGTGATACATGTTACTGTGCTTTTGCAGGTGCATTTGATGGACCATCATGTTCCACAGTGAGAACACTAAAGCAAACATACTAGTGCATGTAACACTTTGTAAATATGGCCACAACTCTTACATGCTTACAGTCATACAACTACTGTCACAAGCCAAAACTTGTAGAAAAGAGCCACAAATCTAGGTATAGGACAGTTGATTTTAGGGCAGGTTTTCACTCATACACTTCTTCAAAGACAGGATCTTTTAAAAATGTCAGAGGAAAAAAGTAGTAAACATAATTGTTTCAAAATAAAACAGCCACCCAGTGCAAAAAACACACACTACTATGGAAGTGGATACCCCCTCAAACACAAACACACGCACACTTACTTTGTACTTCTAATTAAATCTGCTAAATCCAAGGCTGTGGCACCTTGGGTTACTGCTATACTTCTGTACAGTCTGTTCCCTTCACTTGACAACATTAAGACTCAGTTGTAACTGTCAGGCACCATAACTTCTGAAGGAGAATTCAGCTTGAGGTAAATGTATTACACTACTGTCTGTTTAATGAGGTGTCCTTTAACTGTCTGTACTTTTCCACAAATTTTCTTCTAAGTGTAATGTAGTTGCTTTAGTATGCACTGCATCTGCTACACCATGCACACTCTTGCTGATGGAAGGAATGCTAAACAGAAGTCCTAAAAATCATAGTGAAGGGCACCATTACTGGAAAATGAGTAAAATCTGCTTATTGTCTATATATTTTTGTTGCATTTATTTATTGGCATTTGTTTATCTGGATAATCCACCTAGGACATGCAAGATCCCTTTTCAGTAGAGGCCCAGAAAGAAGCACCCCATAAATCAGGCAAAAAGGAAAAGGTATGTTAGATTAGAACAGCAACTAAATTAAAAATGGACACAATGAAGAAAATCATTATAGCAGTTAATGGATAAAATACAAATGAGGAATCACATTTAAAAATAATAAATGAATAAAATCGGTAAGTGAGAGATGAAAAGACAGTTAATGTTAAGAGAAGGCAAATTGATTGAGCAGAAACAATAAAAGACTTCCAAGATAGCTGCACACTGAGTAACAGCTTAAGTCTGACTCTCCCAGTGTGAAAATAGAACCTCAGAAGAGAAAGCCAATGGACTTGTATTTCTGGGTAAATTTTAGTAACTTGTTAGTAAGTGCACTGCCTGGATGCCAAGAAAAAAGAAATATAGATGATCTGAAAGAAAATCACCTACAGAAGGTGAGTTAAAAACACTGACTGGGAAGAGTACTCCAGCTGTACAGCTAAAAGCAGTGCAAACTCCAGGTATGCCTTCCAGCAACCTGGAGTTAAATATAAGACTACTGCACAAAGACCTGATTAAAATAAATGAAACACTGATGGAGTACATCGACTCAAATAACAAAAGGCTGGAAAAAAATGGAAGACGCTTTAAACAGATATACAGATGAGGTGGTAAAACTGCACAAATCAGAGGCCGAAATGAAGAAAAGGCTGTCTGAATATGACAAAATGTATAAAAAAAAATAATAGAATTAGAAAATTACAGGACACAGCATGCAGGGAAAACCTGAGACTTTCTGCTGTACAAGAGAAACTGGAAGGAACACACTGTATTAATTTTATGAAAGCAGAAATAAGCAACTGATCTGGTATTCCACAGCAGGAGTTGTTAACTGAAAGGGTACATTGTGTGTATGCTCCAAACATGGCTATGGGAAAGCAACCTAGACCTTTAATAGTAAAGATGCAATACTACCAACAGGAGGAGTTGACTCTAACAAACGGTGGCAGAAGGACGAAGTACTAAAAATGGGAGACAGCAGAGTGTTTGTGGAGAATGATTACTGACTGTACACCAGGGTAGAAGAGTAAATGTATTCCAAAATTCAATTCAAACTGCTGTATGCAGCTATTTTCAAAACATTCTTTCCTGGAGGAACAAAATCATTTTTGATACAGTACATGCTAAGCAGGAAATACAATAGTTTGCCCAACAAAAAGTGAGCTGTGAAACAGGAGATTCTCCTTCTTCTTGTTCTGGTAATAAAGACCACAGACAGACTGTGCCAGTGAAATCTTTTCCAATGTTCAATGGAAAATGCTTGAAAGAAGGAAAAAAGCACAAAAGTTAACTATAAAAATTGGGAGTATGTTGGAAATGAAGCAGAGACTATATATGGGAGATGGACATAAACAGGAATAAAACCAGTAACTTGGAAATTGACAAATGTGGAAATACAAAGCAATAATTATATTTGTAAAACATGAAAGAACAAGAAAATATAGAAATACTGGACTTTTTGTTAAACTTGTAAGGGACTCTAAAGCATATGACCTGCTTCATGGCATTAAAACCTGGGAAAAACAGGAGAGTGGAAGAGGAGGGACAACGCTAACTCTAAGTAAAACATGTTTTTCTTAATAGTAATATTTTTATAGTGCATTATTTTCTTTGCATGCTATAAAGTTTTCTTAGTTATTTTTAAGTGTAATGGAGATACTAATGTAAACAGGTGCTTCTGTTTTTTTTTTTCTCCTGTCTCTGTTCTTGTTCAGTTTTAAGAAATGTACGCACAGCAACATAAAAAAAGAAGTCTGGTTAAAAGAGCATGAAAAAATAAAAACTGATGTGCTTTTTCTCATTCTTGTATAGGGGAATGACAGGATTAAGGCCTTTAGCTTGATCTAGTGACAAGTTTTAAGAGAAAGCAAGTACATGAAAAAGAACACATTATTATAAAGCTTTTTTTCTAGCAAATAAATGTATGCTTTTGGTAACAACTTTGTATCTGGTCCTCATGTCTCCATGGAGACAATCTGATAAAAAGAAAAGGCTATGAGATAATGTTCTCTAAAATCAATCAAGTGTTTTTCCAGCTGTGAGAGCTACAAATATAAGACAAAACCAGCCAGCACTTAGTAGAAGCACAGGCTGTACCAGGCATCTTAGCATTAATAACTTTTCTTTTACAGTAATCCATGTCTGTGAGTGTAGCTGTCAGTTTGGGACGCTTACTCCTACTAGGGGTTAAAACTTCAATATCTGAAGATATACATAGGTTTGTGTGTTTGTATTAAGAGGTTTTAGGGTGACGGGTTTATTTTTTGAGGGCTTTCAATAAAACAAGTAAGATGTGACATAAGCTCAAATGGATATGACAAGAAACAAATGTATAAAAGGTCAACCTGCTCAACAGTATATATGCATACAACACAAAAGATGGAACTAGACACTTAACAAAAAAGCTGTTACACATAAAACATTATTATTTAACACAATGATGCTTTCTGTAATGTTTTTGAATGTGAATGGTCTCACAGATAAATACAAAAAAGAAGAATTGTGAACTATATTAAAAACCGCAGAGTGCAAATAGCTATGCTACAGGAGACGCACTTCAAAAGAACAGAACATGTGAATTTTATAAAGAAAGGTTTTCAGGATGGTTATTCAGAGGAATACCTGGGAAAAAAAGAAGAGATGAATACTTACATTAATTGCAAGAGGAGCTCCAATACTGCTAGAAGAGGATACAAGTGAGGATAAGCCACAGTAGTCAGGAAATCCTTCAACGTGGCACACCTCATCACAAAAGGTTTCTCATCCAGGAAAAAATAGGTCATTGTTAACCTCTACTCATCACTCATTAGACCCATTATAGAGTACAATGCCCCTTTTGGTATGTACCTCACAAGACATCTACAACAACTGGAAAGGCCAAAGAAATACCTCACAAAGAGGATTACCAGCCTCAAACAGATGCCCTACGCAGACCATCTCAAAAAACTTCAGCTTTACTCTGTCAGATATTGCCTCACTGAGACCAGTGATCGAATCCATGGCCTTAAGCTTAATGCCATAATATGCGTTATCATCCCCTTTGGGAAAAACTCCGTTCCCACTAATTACCACATCGATGGGAGGCCACTGAACACTGAAGGTGTTATAAGAGATCTGGGGACACAGGCTGACAACAACCTCTCCTTCGACCACCACATTGTCACTGTGGTCAGAAAGTCCTACTATGTAGCACATCTCATTACCAAGAGCTTTGCATCCAGGAAGAAATAGGTCATCATCTCTCTCTACTCTTTCCTCATTAGGCCAGTCATCGAGTATAATGCCCCATTTGATATGTACCTCACTAGACACATGCAACAACTGGAAAGGCCAGAAAAGTACCTCACAAAGAGGGTCCTAGACCTTAAGCACATGTCCTACATGGACAGACTCAAAAAAACTCCAGCTATTCTCTGTCTCATATCGTCTACTAAGAGGCGATCTCTGCTTGACTTACAAAGCCATGTCTGACCCAGCTCTGTTAGAAATGCTACATTTAAAGAAATCCCAATTCATCTGCACCACATGCTCCAGAGACCTGCTACGGTAGTGTTGTCGCCTCACAGTTAGACGTTGCCCGTTCGATTCTCAGAGCGTCTTCTGTGCAGCGACATGCGTGAATGGGCGTTCCTTCGTTGAATGTTGTGCATTAGGCCCGGCAAGCCAGCACATAAAAATCTACTGCCAATCATTAGCGGACCAGAGTTCGGCTGTGGCGACCCCTAACCGGGAAAAGCCGAAAGACACAAACAAACAAACATGCTCCAGAGACCTCAACCTCATTACCACAATCAACAGAACATGCTGGAGGCACAGGTTCATAACCCAGCGACTGCCCATGCTCTGGAATAGACTTCCCATACATGTCAATCAGAGCACCTCACTGGCCCTCTTCAAGAGATATCTTGCTGAATGGATGGGAAATTCACCCCGAGGATCACTCCAGTGTCTCTACTTGATAAGGGCACTGGGAACTAATGTTGATGAATGGGGGGATTCTCACAGAACAAGAACAGGAGCAACAGCAGAATGCTAGACAAAAAATAAAATGAGGGATTAACTCGATAATATGCATAAGTTTAGAAAGATTGCTGTTAAGCAACAATTTTTTTAATAACTCTAGAATACAAGAACTTTTATCACAATGACTCAGGCAGCCGAAAGTAGAAAGGACTCTCGCCAAGCTTAGAGAGCCTATACCAAGGAACATAGCAAGAGATCCTGTGGAGGTGCTAGAAATATTTTGGAAATTCTATGAAAGTCTGTACTGTATAAAGCACAGAAATATGGAAGTCAAGAAAATGTACACATGGAAGTATTTATGGAAGAATTAAATATGCCAAGATTAGAGGAAAATGAGGCTTGATTATTAACAGTTAGAATATGAGGAGATGAGATAAAAATGGTGATGTATAACCAGTCCACAGGAAAGTCCCCAGGAAGAGATGGTATTCCTGAGGAAGTTTGGAAGCTAGGAGGGAAAAAACTGATAAGGATCTTGAAGGTTTTAGCAGTATTTTAAGAGAAATACCAACATCCTAGAAGAAAGCAGTGGTAGTTTTAATACCTAAAGAGGGTAAAGACCTATCAGATCTAGCTTAATACAGGCCCATTTCAATATTAAACTATGATTATAAAGTGTTTATATCTATCATGGCTAGAAGAATGGCAAACATGATGCCAAAATTGACAGATATAGAGTCTTATTTTTTAATTTCTCCAAGTCTTTTGGGTATCTAATACCATGATGGGAATGGACCCCATTCCTAAGTCAATGTACGATTAAAGTTCATGAAATTAGTATTATTTCAATCTTTGATGTTGTCCAGAAGTGCTCTTTGCAGCACCTGCAATGTGCCCAGTAATGACGACTCCTGCAATTCGTACGGGGTTACATGTATTGGTAACATAGCTAAATACGATTGTAGATTCTTTTTTATAAGACCTGTTGCTCCTACTGCTATGGAAACTGTCTGGGATTCTTTGGTATCTTTCTTCCACATTACTCTTGTTTCTGCCTGCAAATCCTGATATTTTATTACTTTGTGTCTCACTGTAGTCGCTGGGTGTGGTGATTTCAATGATCAATGCTACCTTTGTCTTCTTTTCATGGACCACTATATCTGGTTTTCTACCATCTATCTTTTGAACTGTTGGTAATGGGTGATCCCATGTGATGGAAATTTCATCATTTTCTATGATGCATTGTGGCTCATGTTTCCAGTGTTTTTAACCACTTCAATATCATGTTTGCACAATCCCCAGTGCAACAGTTTTGCCAAATTATTATGACTTTCAGTATACAGTCTTTCTGCCATTAGTATGTCACAACCAGAAATGACATGTGTGACTGTTTCCAATTCTGTTTTACAAAACCTACATTTGTCTGTTTCTCCGACATGTTTAATGGACTTTGCAAACCAGCGTGTATGTAGCCCACTATCTTGGGTTGCCAATATTATCCTTTCATCTCTTGGTTTGAGTTCACCGCTCCTTAACCACTCCTGCATTCATTCCTGATCAACATGAGGTTCTTCAAGAAGTTTTCTAGACTTGCAACTACATTTATGCATTTTTTACATTTCTTGTCCTCTCATCTGGTCCTTCACCTTATATTATTTTGTTTTTCTGGCACATTCAGTTGCTGCCTGATTTTTATCTACTTCTGGTTTGATTTCCTTTCCTGCTTGATGCTGATATGCTTCTGATAGATTAAACAGAGAAGTCATCTTAGACTTATTCTCCTCATGTTTCAAAACTCACTACGTTTGGGTCCTGTGAGGTCAACAGATATGTGTGGAGTGTCACGACTGACTGTAGATCTATACATGTAATCAATTTCAAGGAGGCCCATCCCTCCTTCAGCATGGAGAATATAAATCTTGGTATACATTGATTTTTATAAATCATTTGGACAGCATGAAGCATCCTTCTTGTTTTCCTATCTAATCAACCCAACACATTTTGGGGCCAGTCAATCATTCCAAAACTGTAAGTTAGGACAGGAAGAGCAAAATGGTTTATAGCTTGGATTTTGTTCCTAGATATCAATTCTGTTTTCAGGATTAATATCTTCTAAAGTATTCCTTACTAAGTTTTATTCACATTTGTTCATGTTTTACTGTTGATCCTTCATCAATTTCCAAATATTTATACACTCCCTCTTGCTCAAGTTTTTATATCACATTCTTTTCCCAAGCTGATGTTTTCCTGGTGCTGCAGTTTTCCTGATTTAAAGGTTGCTTTTGCACATTTATCAAGACCAAATGACAATTTTATATCATCTGAAATGTTTTGACAACTTGCAGTTGTACTTTCAGTTCCTCATCTGATGCACTATTCAGTTTTAAATCATCAACAAAGAGAAGATGAGAAATCTTTACACGTTGTTGTTTTCTAGGAGCCAAATTATAGCCATGGCCTAAGCTAAGTGGACAGTTTAATGGGTTAAGGGCAAGGCAGAGTAGCAGCGGTGACAGTCACCCTGGAATATCCTCCTTTGAATTTTTATCTCTGGGATAATAATTTTTCCTTTATCATGGCTTAATTGCAAAGTGGTCTGCCATTGTTTCATGTGCACTTTAATGTAGGCAATCAGTGTAGGGTGTACCTTACACATTTTTAAACACTATTATCCATGAATGTGGGATACTATCAAATGCTTTTTTGTAGTCAATCTATGCCATACTTAGATTCTTCTCCTTTTTACAGTTCTCCAATATGACTTTATTTAACAATAAATGATCCTTTGTTCCATATGATTTTTTATTGCCCTTTTGTTCTACTGCCATAATTGAGTTTTCTTCTAAATAACTATAAACTCTGTCGGTATCAATTCCCATGCATAGTTTATATGTTGTCAGAAGGCAAGTTATTGGTCTATAATTTTTAGGGTAGCTTACAGGTTCACTCTTAAGTAGAAGCATTGTTTTTCCTGTTGTTTGCCAGGTTGGTGTCTGTTCGGGGTGTGCATATAAATACTTCTTACTTAAAATTGTACTGTGTCAACTGGTGCTGTGAGAAGTTGCCTTATTGGTTTGTTAAATAAGGTTTAGTGCTTGGTTCTTGTTATTTTGTGTGCTTCTTACTCATGGCACAATCTTCATGCAAAGGTGTTAATACTTTTAACCAAATGTTAGGTACTGCATCTGGGCCTGGGGTTTTCCAATTAGAGTCTTTTCTTAACTCAATCTCTCTGGCTGTTACTTCATCCCATTTCATATCCTGTACCTTTAAACTTCTTATTCTTTCTTTTACTTCTTCTATCCATTTAGCATCTTTGTTATGCACCACAGGATCTTTATAGATACTTCTCCAAAATGTATCTACTACTTCTTTTTTGGTGGACTTTCAATTCCTTTTATCTTGTTTCCCCATTCTGTATAAAACTTTTTTGGGTCATCAATAAATTGCTTATTTTGTACTTTTACTTTATATTTATCTGTGTATCTTCTAAGTTTTTCCACCTGTGCTGAGTTTTTAGTTTGTTATTTTGATTGTTCATAATAGATCCTGGTCTGTTCTAATAATGCGCATTGCTTTTATCACATCTATCTTTCTCAGTATTTTTGTTGATATGTCCTTTCTTCTATATTCTTCTAACAGTGACACTTCTCGTCTTAATTGCTTTATAGTTTTCTCTATTCAATACTTCCATGATGGTATTCGATTTCTCCCCCTTCCTTTCCCTCACTACCTTATGTTCTTGTGGTAGAACCATCAGTTATTAATTTAGCTGCACAGTAATATATCCTGTTTAATTCTGTTATATTGCATGGATCTCTATGGACAGTCCTAATTGCTGTGTTCATTTGTTTTATCAAACTTCTGACTTTGGGGGTTTTATTGACCTTCTGCAGTCTATTTCATTAATCTTAATATGTCTATTTATGTCTAGTAAATCAGTCAACTATTCTCTTAGCTCATTTTCTTCTAAACTGAGTGCACAGTTTTTGTTTTCCATTTCCTGTGGGCATTCTATAGAAAGTTCTATACTATCTTCCTGTGACACATTCTCTTCAATTTCATCCTGTGCCATCCATTCCTCTGTCATATAGGAATTCACTGGCCTATCACTCCTCAACATTGACTGCATTTGAGTTTCCACAGTTTCATGTTCCTTCCCTTGCTGTCCAGCTTCAAGTGAATGTTTATACTGGCTTCCTGCGGAAGGCTCCAAAATATCTTCATATGGCACCTGACCAATTGCTTCCCGTTCCACTGGTTTCCCCTTAATTTGGCTATCCATTGCTCTATCCTGCTGTGGTGCTTTCTGAATTAGATTTTCTACACTGAATCCTTCACTTCACAGGTACTCCACGACTTCAGTTTCTATTTCTTTAACTTCTCCATTACTAATCTCCTTTTTTCCTCTTTGTCTTCTTATGTTTTGTATTGTAAAGTTTTCCATGTCTGGATTCCTTTGCCTGTCTTTCTCTTCAGATATCTTTGGTGCTGCTTTTTTTGTATCGGTTAGTTTTGCTTTCTCCTTTGCATAAATATTACACCATATTAAATCTCTTTCTTTCCCATGTCCGTATTTCTTCTTCAGATGTCTCCTGATCTTCCTGCTTCTCCTTACTTTGGGGGCTCGCTCCATCATGCTGTGATGTAGCCCGTGTTAGACCTGCTACACCAAATCCTTCATTCCATAACTTCAACTTCTATTTTTTAACTTCTACTTTAATAATCTTTTCTACATTCCTTCTTTGTGATTTTTTATTGTGAAATTTTCCATATCTGGATGTCTTTGCCTGTATTCTTTTTCGAATAACTTTGGGGCTGCCTTCTTTACATTAATTTGGCGTGCTCCTTTGTATAACTATTGCACCATATCAAATCTCTCTTTCTTTCTTTCCCATGTCCATATTTCTTTTTTTATACTTTTCAAAAATGTCCAAGTTTTGTTGTTTATATTTTCTCACTTCCTCAGATGCTTCTTTTTCCAGACAAGTCAACGTTTCTTGATCTATATATTGTTTTTCACAAATCTGTTGTATTAATGAATACAAATTTTTATTTGAAGCTTCTGACAGTTTTTCTTGTGGAAGTATTTTTCTTTCCTCTAATTTCTCTCACAATCATATTGTATATCTTGTGTCTGGAAATTCTAGGCTTTTTACATAAAAGTAACAATACATAATTTCTTTCTTATCCCCAATAGTCCACTTTATCATCTTTATGGCTCTTCTTTGGCTTACCAGTTTTTGTGATTTTTGTAAACTACTACTTCCTTCTACAACGGGGGGGGGGGGGGCACCCTCCCCATGGGCCTGGCCCCATTGTAAGAATTTTCCATATTTTGAGGATTCTACACGGTCATTTTTTCCAGTCCTGGCACCAGTGTGCCTACCAATATTGGGCACTTGTTTATCCTGGGTCTTTGTGTACTCAGCTTTTTTAATGTTTAACCTACTTCTGTCCATGACATATGCTATATAAATACAGTGTATATGTGTGTGTGTATATATATATATATATATATATATATATATATATATATATATATATATATATATATATATCATCCTGGTGAGATTTTGTGAAAAACAGGGTCCCCTTGCGAAGGTACTCGTCAAGACTTAAGGATGAATTCAGTTTTCGCAATATTACTCTCCTTTACTTGCTGACTTAACCCTCAATTCAGACATGGATCTATGTGGCTTTGTGGAAGGGAGGTAAACATTTGACAACATAAACAGAACACTGATGAGACAGATGGAAGCAGAATGTAAGCACTGCTGTTGGTGGGTCCTGATGCGAAGAAAGCATTTGACAGAGTAAGCTGGGACTTTATGAGCAGGACAATGGAAGCATTTGCATTCCCTGATAAAATTATAAGGTTGATTAGGAGGATATATGAGAGATCGGAAGCAAAAACTGAAGTGGGTGGGTTCCTCTGTTATAATTTCTGCTTGAGCAGAGGAACCAGGCAGGTGTGCCCTCTTCCTCTTTGTTATTTGCATTATATTTAGAACCACTGGCAAAGAAAATGAGGTACTCAGAAATTCAAGGATATCATTAGTATGGTAGCAAAGACAAGCTGGCTCTTTTAGCAGATAATATTATTTTATAACTGGCAAAACCAGAAAATGACATTTTAGTGTTGTGGAGCATTTTGAGACAGGTCAATTTTTTTTCAGGATATACAATTAATGAAGTTAAAACAAAGGCAATAGTGGTAAATTATGTACCCACACACAAATTGGTTCAATGATATCCATATTTATGGGGACATGATAAAATGAAGCACTTAGTATGGATTACAATGATTCTGGTATGGCAGCAAAGGATATGTGGGAAGATACTAAACAAAAGATAATACAAAAACTGTGAAACTGGAAGCTCTGTTATATGGATAAGGATAGTAAAATACAAGCAGTTACAATGTTTTGGTCCATTTAGTCTTGTACACAGGTCAGGCATATTTTTGTCAATCAGAGGAGAGGTTGTGGATAGCAATTAATAAAGAACTGAAGGATTTTATCTGGGAGGGGAGACGGCAAGAGTCAAGTGGGTTAAGCTGATTCTTGCAATAGAACAGGGCAAATTGGGATTACCTGACTTGAAGGGGTATTTCAGAGCTACACAGTTAAGGCTCCTATACACAGCACAAACAGAAACCTATAATTCAAAGTGGAAACAGATGAGGATTAAACAGGGGGGGGGGTGCTGAAGAAGCAAGGAGAGAATGGGATTTTGGATGCAGATCTTTAAGGAGAATAACAATAAGCATACAGAATTTTATATTCATAAAATAGCAGAAAGTATTCTAAGAACTAAGCCAATACATGCAGAAAGGAGATTCTGCTGATAGGGATGACTGCAATTAGGAATACAGACAATAGGCAAGAGGGGCTGGAATTTTTTTGAGAAAACTGGCCAAGAAACCAAGGTACTGGAAGCAAATAACTAGAGAGGGAAAGGTAATAGAATGGGAAGATGCCAAGAATTTATTTGGACTGCAGGTTAGAGATTGCCCTCCCTATCAAGGATTGATAGAGTATAGGCAAAGAGAAAGAAATAGGGGGTTCTAAATTAAACACCACCACTGGTAGAGTTTTTTGTAGAAATCTAGAAGCTGCTGATAAAAATGGAATAATTAGTAAAGCATATAAAATATTGCATGATAACTATAAGAATCAGAGGAGGTTAGAAAGGATTGGGAAGACAGACTGGAGAAATGATTCACAAAGAAACAATGGAGATATATATGCACATCTCCCCCCTGATATGCAACAAAATCTAGAAAATTTAGGATTTTTGCTTGAAAATGTTTATGTAGGTATTTTTATACCCCAAGTAGATTACAAAGAATTTCTCCTCAGGTAGACAGTAGATCTTGGAGGTGTGATGGGGAAGAAGGCGATAATTGGGAACATGTTTTCTGGGAGTGTAACGAGTTGGCAGACTTTAAAGATTCTCTGCAGGCAACCCTGTCAGAAATGCTGGGTGAGCAAATTGGTGTATCTAGGGAGCTGATTTTCCTGAGCTATGATACAGATTCGGAATTGCCTAGACATAGTAAGTCCTTGCTGAGCCTAAATATAGTGGCTTCCAAAAAAGCAATTACTAGAAAATGTAAATTAAAGTCCAAACCAACTGTACTAGAAGTAGTGAATATAGTAACAGAGATAAAACAACTGGAATTGGGATCTTTAGAAAAGAGTAATAGCAAATCACATAGAAAAAAATGGGAATTGTTGGAACAATACATGAAGGGGAGGAAGGATGTTTAAAAGGCGGCAGGATTTGAATGAGCTATGTTGATGTTTAAATGACAATGAGTAGGTAGATACGTGATGTATAATGTTTGCAACTAATATTATGTCAATATGGTTTCTGATGTATAATGCTTGCAACTAAGATTGTCAATATGGTTTGTTTTTATTTATATAAATGTATTTTTATTGATTTTTTTCTACTTTACATTTGTTTACTGGGATAGTCCGACCAGATACATATCCATTTTCAGCAGAGGCCCAGGGAGAAAAGCTCCATAATATCACAAATACATGAAAAAAAATAATGCATATGTATAGGAAAAAAAAACCCAGCAAAGATACACAATATAGTTAATACAGCAAGGATACAGAATGTATTTATGAAATACAATTTATACAATGGTAGTAAATTTAGTATTTACAAACACACTTAACAGGTCCATTATGCTGGATTTGTAGAAGTGAGTTAAAAATACTTGTAAGATAATAGCAGTGGGTTGCCAAATCTTGGAGAAGAAGTTGAATATACTTAGTAGAGACCATGAAGCATTCTAATGTCATGGTTTATACAAGGTGGTGGCATGAGCATACCAATTATTTAAGTAGTGGGTTTTCAGTAGTTTTTTTAAATTGACTATTGAAGATTGTAGAAGTAATTTGGTTTGGCAGTGAGTGAGGGATTTACCAGCATCATTTTTATGTTTAATGACCTTTATGTGGTTCTGGTTACTAGATCTTAAAGTTCTAGAGGGAATATGGTGTAGGCTCAGTTTGCTGAAGAGCAGGGGTTTTGTCATGATGGTAATAGAGCTTGTGTGTTGTAGAGTTGATTGAGTAGAAGCATTTGAGGCAACTCAAGTCAACTGAGCTGCTTAAGAGATAGACAGTGGTGGGACCTATACGGGGCTTTGGTTGCAAATCTAGCAATCTTGTTATAGCAGGATTCCATTTTATTTAGTTCAGTTTGGTGGAGATTAGTCAAGATGGGAGAGGCATAAAGAAGTATGGATAAAAGGTGAGTCCTTGCAATGGTCACTTTGGTATGTTTAGTGATAAACTTCTTGTTCCTGTAGAGAAGTCCAAGCTTTTTGTTAACTTTCTTGATGGTTTGTGCTATGTGGATGTCAAATTTTAGGTTACTGTCGATTACTACACCTAGCAAATTTGGTGTGTGTGGTTGGACTGATTTGAATGTTATCTTTTGAGTTGATGATGAAATTATTATTTAGTGGTGGGGCTCTACATGGGCCAAAAAGAATCAGTTGTTTTTTTTTGGGATTGAGAATGAGTTTAATGTCGGTGAACCAAGTTTCAGCTACGGTAAAGTTGTTTTGGGTTAGGGTTTGTAGTTCTTTCAGGGTGGGGACTGCACAAATAAGGGTGGTGTCATCTGCATATTGTACTACTGAGGCAGTGGGTGAGGATGTGGAGATCTGGTTAGTAAACAGAGAGAATAGTAAGGGGCCAAGGATAGACCCTTGTGGGACACCTATAGTAACTGGTAGTGGGGGAGACAGCTGGTCATGCCATAAAACCGCTTTGCTGATGGCCTGATAGATAGCTGCTGAACCATGATATAGAGGAGGTGCTAATATTTAGGGTAGAGAGATTATCAAGAAGCATTCTATGGTTAACCATGTCAAAGGCTTTTGATAGGTCTAAGAATATGGAAGATACGAAAAGACCCAGGTTTCTATGGCTGGAGAATGATAGTAGTGCTGTTGTGGTGCTTTGGGAAGGTCTAAAGCCATGCTGGGATATAGATAGTAGGTTGTTATTTTGGATGAACTGCATTAGTTGGGTATGAACAACTCTTTCTAATATTTTAGACTTGACAGGATTGCTATTGGATGATAGTTGGTGAGCTCAAGAGAGTTATCTCCTTTGTGCAGTGGAATAATATAAGATGTTTTCCTTAAGGTAGGTACTTTGCATTCTGATAGAGACCTATTTATGAGAATAGAGACTGGTATTTGTAGGAAGTCTGCTGGTAGTTTATCAGCTGCTAGTATAGTTGGTTAAGTTTCTTGAAGAGTCTATAAATTACTTTGGTGGACATGGGGTGAAGGTTAAAGGTGGGGGTGTTGTTTTCTGTACTGGGGTATGTTGGGGTAGTTACTGGAGTGTATCACTGTTGCAGTCATTACAATTGGGTTATCCTGCTGGCAGGCTACCCGCAGTCGGCCTGAGTTCCAAAGTCTAGGTCCGGCGTCAGTTGCTGTCGCCTCCTCCCTGACGTCAGTGCGCCAGGGGTATAAAAGATGCTGCCAACACCATTTTCTTCAGTTTTTCTTGCCCCAGATGTCAGGTGCCACTAAAATGGTAGGCTAAATTATGCCAATAAGCATGCATACACAAAAAACAACTTTTCCTTCATCTACAAGCAAATACACCCCATAGGTTGTATAGAATAGAGAAGTACACATAAGTCCCAGCAAAGGAAAAGGGGTGTGATGGGAGGGTAATCTGGACTGCAACAGTGAATGCACTCTAACATCTACATTTATGGTAGGTACACAACTGTACTATGTTCATCGTGTTTCACTGTTGCAGTCATTACAATTGGGTTGAATCCCAAAGCTAAGGTTGGGAGGCTGGAGCTAAATAGGATTAGGAGAGGCTCTGAGGCCCTGCAGAACTGCAGTGGCAAAGCCTGCCCTGGATTCAGAGTAGAGTGGTAAGTGATAGTGCTTTGTAAAAATGTGCACTGCACTGCACTCCAAGTTGCAGCCTCTAAGATGTCTTTGGTTGGTACTCCTCTGAGGAAGGCTGCTGAAGTGGCTGCTGCTCTGGTTGAATGTGGCCTAATGCCCTTAGGCACTGATTTGCCATGCTGTGAGTAGCAGAAACGAATGCAGTGGCCTATCCACTTTGAAATGGTCTGCTTTGAGATAGGCTTTCCTTGTGATCCTACAGCATATGCCATTAGAAGTTGTTCAGTCTTTCTGAAAGCTTTGGTTCTGTCCAAGTAGAAGCGTAGCTGCCTGTGAATGTCCAAAGAATGCAGAAGTCTCTCACCCTTATTCTGTGGGTTTGGAAAAAAGGTAGGTAAATGAATTGTTTGGTTAAGGGCCAAACTGGACACTACCTTAGGCATAAATGTAGGGTTTGTCCTCAGAGAAACCCTATCAGGATGGAAAATGATAAAAGGTTCCACAGCCATGAGTGCCTGTAACTCTGAGACTTGTCTA
This sequence comes from Protopterus annectens, assembly GCF_019279795.1. Taxonomy (NCBI): domain Eukaryota; kingdom Metazoa; phylum Chordata; order Ceratodontiformes; family Protopteridae; genus Protopterus; species Protopterus annectens. Next base: position 1,025,494,759 of record NC_056745.1, on the reverse strand, counting down.
GCAGACGTTATTGCTAGGAGCAGAGCTGTTTTCCAGGATAAGAATTTTATATCAGCTGCAGAGGCTGGCTCAAACAGCGGCAGTGTGAGTTTTTACAAGACATAGTTGAGGTCCCATGCAGGTATTGGTGCTCTCCTTGGAGGTCTTATGTTTTTGGCCCCTCTGAGGTACTGCCTTAGTAATGGATGAGAAAAGATAGGTGGATCTGTATTGTAATTAGCTGAAATGGCAGAGGCATGAATTTTAATTGACGAAAAGGAAAGGCCTTTATCCAGCATCTCAGTTAAGTATTGCAAAATCTGAGGAATATTTGGAACAATCATGTCAATACCTTGTGCCTGGTTCCAAGCACAGAATCTCTTCCATTTTTCTGCATAAGATTTTCTGGTGCTAGGCCTCCTGGCTTCCAAAATAACATCCATCACCACTTTAGAGAGAGGTGTGTCTTGAATGTCTATATTATCCGCCATGCTGCCAGGTTTAAGGTCCTGAGTTGGCTGTGCAGTATCTGACTGTTTTGTTGGGTCAATAAGTGAGGAATTTGAGGTAATGTCCAAGCTGGGAATTGAAACAAGCTCTTTAGGATTGGGTACCAGTGCTGGTGGGGCCAGTCTGGGGCAATCAGTATAATATTTGGCTTATCTTGTTTGACCTTGAGGAGTACCTTGGGGAGGAGAGGCAGAGGAGGAAAGGGATATACTGTTAGGTTTTTCCAGCTGAAAGATAGAGCATCCACTTTCCATGCTTGTTTGTGATAAGTCCTTGTGCAGAATCTCTGTAGTAGGCAGTTGTGAGGGGAGGCAAATAGGTCTATGTCTGGGCATGTCCAGTTCCTTATCATGTTGAAGACTTGTGGATCCAATTTCCACTCGTGGGGATCCATTAGGTTTCTGCTTAGTTCGTCTGCCAGAGTATTTATCTTTCCTGGCAGGAATTGTGCTTGCAGATGTACTTGGTAAGTCAATGCTGTGTCCCACAAGTTCATGGCTAGTCTGCAGAGGGGGTAATAATGTGTGCCTCCCTGCTTGTTTATGTACCACATGACTGTAGTATTGTCCATCTTTATCCGTAATTGTCCTGGATGAAGTAGATACTCGAAGGCTGTCAGGGCATTTTGAACAGCTAGCATCTCTTTTTGATTGATATGTAGATGCATTTGACTTGCGGACCATGTGCCCTGAATACATCTTCCTGTCATATGGGCCCCCCAGGCATAATCTGATGCATCTTTTGTCAATGTCTGCCTGGCTGTGAGTAAGGTGAATGGCTGTCCCGTGTTGTGGTGACAGGCCTTTGCCCACCATCAAAACTCCTGTTGCAGGCAGGGAATGAGGGTAATTATTGTTTCCAGGCTGTGGCAATGTTGAGTCCAAACACTTTTTAGAGACCATTGACGTTTCCTCATATACAGTCTTGCATATGGAATTAGCAGAATGCAGGATGCCATAAAGCCCAAAGCCTGCAGATTTTTTCTTGCAGATAACTGGGTCTTTGTTGCCAACATTTTGAAATAAGTAGTCAGTTGTCTGTGTTTGTCTGGTGTGAGATAAGCCATTTGGGCAGTTGTATTTAAGCTTGCACCCAGGAATATTATCTCTTGAGAGGGTACACGTTTTGATTTCTTTTCGTTTACTGTGTACCATAGACCTGTTAGTAATCTTTTTACAAATGCCAGATGCTGTAGTAGAATGTCCTTGTTCTCTGCTTGAATAAGGCAGTCGTCCAAGTAAGGATATATCTGTATTCCTCTTTGTCTGCAAAATGCAATTACTGGTGCCAGGCATTTTGTGAAGACCCTGGGCGCAGTAGATAAGCCAAAGGGCAGTGCAGAGAATTGGTAGTGCATTGAGCCAGCTATAAATCTGAGGTATCTTCTGCATGATTGTCTGATTGGGACATGCAGGTATGCCTCTTTTAGGTCTAAAGTCACAAGACAAGCCAAGCCTTCTTGCCCAGCATGGGCAGAAGCTGCTGCAGAGTTAACATTTTGAATTTTGGAATATCCAGAAATGTGTTTAGGATAGACAGGTCCAGTATTGGTCTCCAGGCTTTGTCCTTTCTGGGCACCAAGAATAGACTTGAGTAAAATCCTAGTCCCTGCTCTTGCTGTGGTACTTGCTGAATGGCCCTCATGTCCATGAGGGATGAAACTTGTTTTGGTGCCACTGCCCATTGAATGCGTGGCAGGTCTGGCATACCGTTTGGCCTTGGCAGGGTGTGAAAGTGGAACCTGTAGCCTTCTGATATGATATTTAAGACCCATTTGTCCTGGGTGATCATATGTCAATTTTGTGAAAAAAGTGCTAGTTTTCCCCCCAAAGGAGCTGCCAGAAGATAAGTGCTTAGTGCTGGCAGGGGAAAGTCATTGAGACTGTTTCCTGTATGGCTGTGATTTTTCCTCTCCACTTTTGGAGATAGAAGCACCCCATTGTTTAGGCCTGTATGAGACTTGGGGCTGTGATCTGCCTCTGGGGCATCTGTATCTGCCTCTTTGTGGCCTGTCTGACACTGGAAAGGACCAATTCTTTGTAGGCCAGTTCCTGCTAAATCTGGGAGGCTGTACCTGTAAGAAATCCTTGACTGTTTGCATAGATTTAGCTTTGTCCTCCATTTTCTTCAACACCTCTTCTGCTTTAACACCAAACAGGTCTGACCATAAGCTAACCACCCTTAACATTCACATCCCACCCCCACCCCCCAGTAAAGAAACCACCATAAAAAACTTCTCCAAAGCCAACTTCATGCTACTCAAGTCAGAAGTGACAAACTTCATGACACCCATGCAGACGGGAACTGAAAGTTCAACTGCTGAATCCTACACTAAGGCACTGTACGAGCACATCCACTCATGCATGAATTGTGCCATCCCAAATAGAACCAAAATGCTCTCATCCAAAAAAGGAAGCCAATCTGGTGGTCCCCTGCCATAAACAAACTTTACAACAAAAGGAAGAAACTTTTGCAGAAAAGAGGAAAATCCCAGGATGCAAAAAACCTCCCTTACTAGCCTCAGTAAGAAACTGAGATGCCTCATAAAATCCTCCAAAGCTAGTTACGAAAATAAAATTGCCAAAGATTCCAAAGACAACCACAAAGCATTCTATAACTATGTCAAGAATCTAAATGGCAATGCTCAGATCTGCTCTGAGCTAAAACAGAATGGCATTAAATATACTGATCCGAAGGATATTGCCAATATCCTGGCAGATCGATTCAGTGCCAACTTCACCCCCTCTCATCCCTAAATGGCCCATCTCAATACCGGAAGATTGCCAAATTCCAGTAATAACTTGCCAGACAGGTACAAAACACACTCTCTAAAGCCAAGAATACAGCATCCATGGGACCAGATGACATCCCAGGCTGTGTACTACATGAACTACAATATGAACTGGCACCTCACCTAAGTGTCATGTTTAATCATAGCCTCACCTCAGGTTTGTGCCCACTGAGTGGCAGAGCTACAGTTATCCCAATCCACAAGGGGATCCACCTTGGATCCCGGAAACTACCGTCCCATCAGTCTGACAAGCCTTATCTGCAAGGCCATGGAGCGTATTATCATGGAACTTATAAACAAAGACATTGGCAACCTTCAAACACTGGACCCCACCCAGTTTGGGTTTGTGAAGGGCCGATCTTGTCTCCTGAACCTGACTGACTTCTTTGAATCAGTCTCCAGAGCCATGGACAAGGGTAAGGTGGTCCACACAGCCTATCTAGACCTTGCCAAGGCCTTTGACACCATTCCCCACTCTGGAATCATAGATAAACTTACTAAGTTGGGCATTAATCCCTATGTCACCCAATGGGTTGCTAAATGGCTTACTGATAGAACCCACACTGTAAAAGTAGCTGACTCCAAATCCAGCTCCAGACAAGTGACAAGTGGAGTACCTCAGGATTCAGTCCTGGGGCCGCTCTTGTTTGGCATCTTCTTCTCTGAAGTACAGGTCAACACTAAGGGAGTCTGGCTAACAAAGTTTGCAGATGACTGCAAACTGGGAGCCATTACTGAATCCCCAAATGATGTGGATACTCTACAAAAGGGCCTTACAGAAACAGATGCTTGGTGCCAGAGCCATGGGCTCAAGCTCAGTGCCAAGGAATGTATTGTTATCCCCTCTGGGAAAAAACATGTATCCATGAATTACCATATAGGTGGCAGTACACTAAACACAGAAAGTGTGATAAGAGACTTAGGGACACAGGTGGACAGTGGTCTCACCTTCGATAACCACATCTCCACAACAGTCAGGAAATCCTTCTATGTGGCACACCTCATCACAAAGGGCTTTTCATCCAGAAAAAAGGAGGTCATTGTCCCACTGTACTCATCCCTCATTAGACCCATTATAGAATACAACGCCCCATTTGGTATGTACCTCTCAAGACATCTGCAACAACTGGAAAGGCCTCAGAAATACCTCACTAAAAGAATCACAGGCCTAAAGCAGATGCCCTACGCTGACTGCCTTAAAAACTCCAGCTATACTCTGTCGCATATTGTCTACTCAGAGGCGATCTCTGCTTAACATACAAGGCCATGTCAAACCCAGAGCTATTGGACATGCTACACTTAAAGAAATCCCAATCCCTCAGAGCTACACGCTCCAGGGATCTAAACCTTGTCATCACAATAAACAAAACATGCTGGAGGATAGGTTCCTGACCCAGAGACTCCCCAGACTCTGGAATAGATTGCCCATACATGTCAAGCAGAGTGCCTCTTTGGACCTCTTCAAGAGGAACCTTGATGATTGGATGGGAGAAAGGAAATTCACCCCAGGGATCACGTCAGTCGCCCTGCTAGACAGGGGTCCAGGAAAGTAAATAATGTGGGAAGAAATAGCCAGGGAATTGTTATGGCTAGGCTTGTATAGGCCCTAGGGCTGATAGCCTAGTACCAACCTATGAACCTATGAACAAGGTATCATGCTGTAATGCAGCATCTAAAAGTTTTGCTTTAACATGATCGGGAAGATTCTGTTCTTTTAACCAAGCATTCCTCCTAATGACAGAACCCATAACAGCGGCCCTGCAGGAGGCCTCTAGAGAATCAAAACCACATTGCAAAGTATGCTTTCCCACTTGTTCAGCTGCATGCAATAAATCCTGCATTTCTTTGTTTTCTGCACATTCTGAATTTGTCAACATTTTTCTGTTTAAGCAGTGACATAAGATATTGCTGATATTTAAGCATATGAAATTGACAATTTAAAGCTCTTACAGCCAAGGTAGCATAAGTATAAATCTTTTTCCCCCATCTGTCCAGGGCCCTTGAATCTCTATCAGAGGGGATAGGGTTTTTTGGAGTGGAAGCCTTGACCCCTTTGGGACCCTGAGAGATAGTTTCTGGGTCAGCAGCAGGGTTTTTTGTAAATAAATTTATGTGAATCAGGAACCAAGTAGTATCTGTCTGGCTTAACAGGAGCTGGTGGTAGAGAGTCAGGAGACAGTCCAGACTCTGAAAATACATCATCTACAATGTCTAAAACAGGAGGAATAGCAAGGGGCCTGTGCTGAGGTAATAAAAGGAAGTCTCTGAGCCTTTTCTTGGATTCTGAGTAATCTTGGCTCTCCCATTGGAAATGCTCCCTCATAGTATGCAGGGTCTCCCCAAAAGAAAAATCCTCAGGACGAGAGGCTGAAGGGATAGATTCTTCAGCATCAGAATCCTCATAGGGAGGTAGAGAATATTCCTGTTCAGAAGAGGAATCAGAAGAAATGGAAACCTGATCTGAAGATTCATATTCTATCTCTTGCCTAGGCCTCTTATCAGGAGGGGGATGGGAACCCCTGATCAAAGTAATTAGGTCTTCGGCCATTATAAGCATCTGTGTTTTAGGCATGAAGGCCTGTCCAGGAGAATACTGTACTTGTTTCTTTGTCTTTAGAGCTGCTTTAGTCTTTGCCTTTGAAGCTGAAGTTGGTTTCACATATAACTGTGTTGGCCTGAAAACACCCTCGGAAGCCGATGCCTGCTCAGCGGCTCCAGACCCATCTGAGGGAATAGCTTCCAAATGTCCAATACCTTGAGTTTCTATTGGCCTAGTCGGCTCCACGTGGGAGTCGGAAGCGGCCTGTGGCTCTGAGGTAGCGGGCGTCAGGGGCTGCAAAAGCGCCTCACTGACAACTGGCAACAGGCCTAGCGGAAGCCTCGTCGTCGGTTTTGGACCTCAGATGCCTGTCCTTTTCTTTTTCTTTGAGCTTTTTATAAACTCTGGTAGTCGGCTGTTCTGATGGCATTATATAATTAAATCTTCTGCCAAAGTAATGAAATGCAAAATCGTTCCGACGCTTAATTATGCGTTGGTTAAATCCAGCACAAAACCGACAACTAGCAACGTCGTGGTCAGGGCCTAGGCAAGTAATACAGTAAGAATGAAAATCCTTATGAGGTATCTGCTTCCCACAAGAAATACAATTAACTTTTTCTGACATCGGTCTGGAGCAAGAAAAAAGTTTCCCCAACGGGGTACTTAGCTTTAATGAAGACTTCGGATCTGAAATTCGAATTTGAAAATCTCAGGAGTCGGCCAACCGGCACTTGTGAACTGCTTTTGCTTTGGGCACCGAGCGGCAAGAAAGACTGAAGAAAATGGAGTCAGCTGCATCTTTTATACCCCTGGCACACTGACGTCAGGGAGGAGGCGACATCAACCAACGCTGGACTTAGACTTTGGAACTCAGGCCGACTGCGGGTAGCCTGCCAGCAGGATAACCCAATTGTAATGACTGCAACAGTGAAACACGATGAACATCAGAGAACAGTCCAAACTGGCAGAAGAGTGCCCAGTTTAATTTTTTTTGTAACATTCTATACATGGATGTCAACTTTTGAGTTTGTCATATACGTCGGCAACGACTAAGAGTTTGGTTTGACAAGACTATTTCCACAGCTGCACATTTTGAGAAGAAACGAGTGCAAAAATTGACTTATCATTTGCGTGAGACTTAGGGGTAAAGAGCATTAACTTTGTCTTGTTACAACTCAGGAGCAGATCAGCGTGATTAAGTAAAATCTCAGTGGAGGTAACTGGCTAATAAACTGTAGTGGATGCCAAGCAGTTAAGTTTAGCATCATCAGTATACTGGATAAGAGACACAAAATAGGAGGTAAATGGAAAATTGTTTATGAACAGAGTGAATAGTAGAGGACTAAGTCTAGACCCTTAAATAAAGCCAATGGATAATGGATGCTGGTAAGTAAGAGAAAGCCGATGCTATTTAACTGATAGAGTGCAATCTGATAAGTACTAATAAACTAGTTCAGCATAGAGGAGCAGAAACCAATAGCTTAGTGTAAAAGACAACATCAAATGTCTTACAGAGATCAAGAAAAGTGGAGATGAATTTGCATTTATGTATTCATTGATAGATGGTGCCAAGAAACAATAGAAACGTTGTAGCGTTACTAGGACTATGGAGAAAGCCATACTATGAGGACAAAAGCAGATTACTGTCCAAGAGATACTGAGGAGCCTGAGCACCCCAGCACATCTCTGGGATTTTAGAAAGAGGTGAAAGGATAATGACTGGACAGTAGTATTTGCTACATTTGTATAAAGGAAATATAAAAACTTGTTTTCATAATTCAGGGGCAGTACGGAAATGGTACAGGACAGAGTTTTTTCCAACAAGCTTTACGTATTCAGCCAGAAGACTATCACCAGCCAGAGTGGATGTTTTAAATTTGTAGCTTTTGAACAGGCTTGGTTGGGACTTGTAGACTGAAGGAGAGGAGATTGTGGAATCTGGTTGACAGGATGGTGAAAACTTACCTGGGGACATGTACTAGACCAGCAACTGTGTCAGTGAAGTGAGAGTTAATCTATATACTATGTCTTGATCAGTCAAGCAAGGTAGGGGATCAGGTACAGACAAAGAAGTACATATTTCAAAGTCTTGCAGTGTAGTGTAATATTTTTATCAGCATAGATATTTTGTTTTATATAGAGATAATGAAGTTGCCTATAAGCTTGCAATGAGGACGGATTTTTTTATAGTATAACAAATTTTGCATGTGTTCTCTCTCTCTCTGACATTATTTTTTTCAGGTTTAAGCCATGGGACAGTGTCGCATTTAATCCTTTCACTCAGAGGAGTTTGAGTATTAAAAATGTTAAGAAAGAGAATATTTGTACATCCTGTAAAATAAATAGGATGCTGATGCAATGTCACTTGTTGCTACACTAGTTTAAATACATTCACAGTTCAATGTGAAAACAAGTGAAGTTTCCAGTACTGCTGGAGAAATTGTTAGGGTCAGCAAAGGGGGGGGGGCACCATTACAGACCCAATGAGAGCAAGGAAATTCACTGTGTCCAACTCCCAGAATGCCTCTCTTATGAACAGATGCCACTGATCAGTGGGCAGCACTAGATGACACTTTGCTGCCAATTTGGAGACTGTGCAAGGCTTAACTTTCTTTGTGCCTGTGTGTTCTTGGAGTTCATGTTTATAAGGAACAGGAGGGGAGGGAACTCAGATCCCCACATGGAGGGTGCAGGTGTGGTTATGTTTTTTTTTTTTTTTTTGCTTTTTGCAGTTGCTGTTACTATTTCATTTCAGGTGATCTGTGTGGCCACACACTGAGCAGTTATTTTGGTATGTGTGGTCTTTCCTGGTGACTTGATCAACAGGACTTGTGACATGTCTGATCTTTAAGCATATGCACTAAAACATATTGACATACGACTGTTTGTGATATGGTGAAGTGTTTTAGATTCGTACAAAACTGGGTCTGCTATACTACAAACAAAAATGAGGGGGAGGGGGGATGGCAAAGGGCTCTAACACTCCAATAAATGAGTGAACCATGCTGAGGAAATCAATTTCCTTGTTTAAGAGAGAGATTCTTGAGGATAATTGAGTCATTCTTCACATTTCATCTTCACAGAGGGTCATGGTCCCTGGCGATCATCTTACCCGTTCACAGAGGGTCATGGTCCCTGGCGATCATCTTACCCATCTTGTTTTCAGTCATATTCTCAATGATCCAATACATATCTGAAGCGCTTAACTATTTCAAACTTCGCTACTTCAGTTAGTAGATGCTTTGTATACTCCCAAAGCCATGACTCTGAGGTACCCAATGGTGAATAATCTGCCAAGGAAGATGACATTCCCCTCAAACACTTACAAAAATTTTCATTTGTTTTTCAGTTTCATCATAAATTTCTATCATGCAGGTTGCAGTCAATGGGAAAGGTTTTCTTTTCAACTCCATGCTAACTTCTGTAAGATGCACAATTCCCAAGCATAACACTTTTCTTGTTATGCTGAAAAGACATCAGTCTCACTCTCTCTCTGCCCCCTTGCCCCAACAGTGCTTCTTTTGTTTCTGCATCAGGAGTCTGGTTTCTTTTCAATACTTCCACACTTATGTTCATTCTCCTATACAGCTGCTGAATTGAACACATTCCTGCATGTTAGATGCTGGGGCACACTGACAAGTGATGTTATGATTATACAAGTATCACTTTCTGCTTATACAGTTTCCTAAGCAGACATTACACAATGAAAAAGAACAGCTGTAGATAATGGCAGAGAAGACAGCCTTCGGTCTTCTTGAAGAAATATATAAATTTGCAGTTCCACTTTCAGGTATGATAGAAAATCATCCTAGATGTGAAAAAAGAAACAACTACTACTACAGTCACTGCAAAACTAAGACAACTCTTACCTCAAACAGTTCTCAAGTACATAGCATAAAATCCACCCCCTAAAAATACTTTGCATACTCTCTCCAGCTACCACTCATGTTATTAATACCAATTACTTCCTGAACCAATGTAGTACCACATATCTTTCCCCTACATAATCATTCTCTCATCCCCTCCAGACCTCACTACAACTCCTCCTCTCTCCAGAACTACCCAACTAATTGTGATTATCAACTTCACAAAGCACCTACCACATCAACACTCTGAATTTTCTAATCCATTTTTCCTTCCCCCCTCCTTTCACTATTATGCAAACATTACTTCATGCAACTTTCTCTAAACATCCTTCATATACTCTGTCAGCTGTAACCCATCACTGCCACTCTTTTCACAATGAACCCTCCAATACGTAACTAATATGTGATCTATATCTTCCCACCACTACTTCAAACTGTTACATTTTCATAAAATTTATTTATAAATTCATAGGTTTATAGGTGATTACTAGGCTAATGGTTCAACAGCCCTTACAAGCCTAGCCATTTTTACCCAGTTTTCTATCCCTAGGAAAAAGACAACAAGGGTCAGAAAGCAGAGTTTTGACAATGTTTGCAGACTGCCTTTCTCCAGAAGGGACATGGGTGCCACCACAAGAATGAATGTGCGATTTCCCATTCATTGGTCCAGACTGCGCTTGAAGAAGGAAGCCTATTCCAGAGGAGGGGGCGATCTCTGGAATATATATATATATATATATATATATATATATATATATATATATATATGGGTCTATGTTGCTTGCTCAAAATCCCAAAATCTTGAACAAGCAACATTGACACCCATAAGAGCGAAACTGCACTACCGCGAAAAAACAAAAGAAATACTGATAAAATCAGTATTTTGCAGGAGGACAAGCCCCCCTGCACCCCCCATGTGAGGGGGCTGCACCCCACCCCTACTTAAAATTACCATCTCCGACATTGCACTACAGTGCAGTAATGGGAAATATTCCCGTTACACGCTGTATGCAGATCTCCATGCAGTCCGGTCGAGTTTTCACAAACTCAATCATATGGGGTCGGCCATATGAAGTTCAAGATTGTGGGAATTTGACCATTTGCAGTAGACCCATATATATATATATATATATATATATATAGAGAGAGAGAGAGAGAGAGTCTGTAAATTTCCTATGTCTCTCTCAAGCTGGTCCATGATTAGCATTTTTACAGCCTTGCATAGGAGGCTGGTCAGATTTATGGGTCAGTAGTTTCCTGGGCTCGTTGATGGGCCCCCATTGTGTACATGGACAACTGTTGCTCTCCTCCACTCTACTGGGAGGAAGCTTGTCTGGAAAATGTAGTTAAATAGACATTTGAGTCTGCTAGGTCATGTTTCAAGCTATTTAATAGGCACTCTGGGATTCCATCAGGGCCCATTGATTCTGTGTTTCTAGCTTTAGCGAGCATTGATGACCTGTTCTTTGTGATAACAGGTAAAGGAATGGTAGAGGGTATTTCATGGGGAGTGTCCAGAGGTGAAGAAGGGGTGAAATACGAGATGAATTTATTGGCCAGCAGGTTTGTGACCTCTTCTGGTTGAGTATAAGAAGTGTCATCTACAACCAATGCAGCACACTGTTGAGTGTGTCATTATTATTTTGGATACAACTAAAATGCTTTGTGGTTATCCTTTGCTTGGGAGGCTATTTTAGTCTCATATTTAGCTGAGGGAGCACATTGCTAAATGTTTCATTATTATTTTGGATAGAACTAAAAATGCTTTGTGCTTATCCTTTGCTTGGGAGGCTATTTTAGTCTTGTATTTAGTTGAGGGATTTTTCTTCTCTGTTGTGCACCATCCCACTTATTCTAGGCAGGAATTTCTTCCTTCTGTTGTATACTCTACTTATGCCAGGGTTCCACCAGAGTGACTTGTTTTTCTGGCTGGACCTGGGTTTAGTTAGATTGGGTACAACCATTTCTAAGCAGGTGTTTGTTTGTACAGGGCATTGATGTACATGTTTGCACAGGCCTCTGTCTTTCCATTTATGGGGAGCTATAAAATTATCTATGCTATCACTTAATAGAAGGCAATTTGCCTTGGAAATTTTTTTTAGGGTTTTAGGGTTTGATTGGGGGGGGGGTCATTACATTTATTTCAAAGGAGACCGACTTATGATCTCATCTTACCAATGAGGACACTATGCTGGGAAGGTGCAATGGTCCCCCATGTTTGTGAGTACTAGGTCCATGATATTTGAGCTCCTAGTGGGAGTGCAGACTGGCTGTTCCAGAGTATTTGCACTGAAAGTCCAGGAGTCTCCAAGCCTGCATGTTTCCCAGTTTATGGAGGGGTAGTTAAAATCATCTACAAGTAGAGTGCTGGGCTGAATCATAAGTGATTCTAGTAGCTCCAGGTATGAAGAGTGGTTTTCATGACAAGTCATTCTCCTTGACTAATCCAGAGGTGTTTTTTTTTTTTTCTTTTATGTAAATGGAAACCCCTTCTCTTACATTTTTTCCTTTTCAGAGGGCGGTCTGAATGTGTGATAGGCATTGTAGCCTTGCACTGCTGGGGTGCTTTCTGCAGCCTTGAACCATGTCTCAGTAACTGCACAGATGCCACAATTGTCCAGTGCAAGTAGAGCTTGCAGGGAGTGCAGTTTATTGTTAAGACTCCTAGAATTGAGCAGCAGTACCTTCAGCTTGGCATTAGAAGAATTTGTTACATTAGTAGGTCTGTTGGTTTGGCACTGCCTAAAAATGCACTATAGGGGTGGCTAATGCACTGGCCAGTATTCAAAACCCTAGTGGTGACAGGAATAGATCATCTCTGACAAAGCAGCGTGGTCTGTCAATCATGTTGCCCCAGGCTGACAAATACTGTATTCCCTTAGAATGACACCAGTAGCTAAGCCAATTATTGAAGTCAATCATTTTCAGTTTGTATTGTGGTATAATTCTTGGAGAGGTAGAATTCTGCTCAGTACAAGGCTCATAACAACCTAAGACACATATTCAAGGAGAGATCCTTCCTGTCTCTCTTCACACAGTTCAAGGAGGTATGTATTGGGTCATTCACACCAACATGGACTAGGACTGAGTCACAGTGGTACTTAATGGTTGAGTGCCCCAAGTTCTTGCATGATCAGGTGAATCGTGGCCCTTGGCAGGCAACTGCCTATAACCCCCTCTTTATCCAACCTGCTCAGGGTGCATCCTTGTATCTCATGAGGGAGTCTCCTATGACCAAGATGCTTGAATGTGTGGTGTTTCACTTTAAAGGCTTACTTCTGGAGACACTGTCATGCGCATATTTTATGCATAGTGGTTGGTGCTGACTTGATTTTGTTTGCATATGGTTTCAGAGAACAGCGTATGGGAGGCCTCAGAGGTTAAGTTCCTGGTGAGTACCTCTGCATATGTGGTTTATGTGGAGAGATTTTAGTGAGGGAAATATGTGTGTGTGCTGACAACTTATTTGTTATTTGATTTGTCAGCATGTGTGAGTCGTGTCTCAATTTTCACAGTGTAACTACATCTCTCACATACTGTGTTTGTTTTTTTCAGGATTATGTGGCTGTCAGTATACATAAGACAACTGCTACATTGCCGCACGGTGCCTATGTCCCCTAAGTTGGTCACGGAAATAGCAAGAGAGTGCCTATCCATGGTTTCAGCTTTTTACTATGGCTTTAACCAGGAAGAAGAGTGGGGAAACTTAACTGGACTGAGATGATAGCATACAGACAAAGAATGGGTGCTACAGTCATTGTAAACTGCAGCTATCCAGCAAGGCGATGCTACTCTGCGCACAACTCAGATGCTCTTAGAGCAGCAAGGGGACTGGGATGGTCACAGATGCATTCTTTCTAAGGGAAATTTTAACTTGAAAGAGTTTGCATCTATAACAGGGCACTGGTAATCACTGTTGCATGGAGAGCAGCCTACGACAAACACTGGGCTTATACAGAATCAGAAAAATAAGTTTTACAACAGCTAGGCCTACAGACCAATCAGGAAAACACACAATAAGCTTTCAGCCAGCAGCACCCAACTCAGGTAGGTTTGCTACAGCACACTTCTGGAATAAGAGTGCAGTCAGAAAATCCTGTTAATGTAAAAATACTGGTTTTAGAGATCAAGTGCAGGGAAATCAAACAAACTGATACCACAGTCCTGTCTGTAAAACTAGCAAAAACAATGTAATTAAATACTACAGCAGCAGCAGTGGAAACAGTTTAGCTTTGAAGCTCTACTACACTGTGAGAAATGTAACAATTAATACAAGATTCTTATAAAATACAGTAAAAAATAATCAGAAGAAGTTTCATTTATTTACATTTATTAACCAGGATAGTTCTTTTGAGAAAAAGCCCATTTTCAGAGAAAGCCATGGGAGAAATGTTCTGACAGAAATAATCAAAATGGTGTACATTTCACAATGAGTTTAACGTAATGCACAGTTATTACTTCACAACACTGAATGGTGGAATGGAAGTAAATAGGCACCATTTAGCCAAATATGATTTTCTACTAGTGGGTTTTCTACCCTCTTGCAAACCCCAAGGCACGTCCTCGGAAAATTGATGTCTAAAATGAATTAAAAACTTGTCACCCAAAGAGTCAATTGAAGAGTGGGCAAGTGAGGGTGAATGAGAGATTCCCTAAGTCTAGTATGTGAAGATCCATCCTGTGAGGTAACTTGTGATGACTGCACCTGGTCAGATGAAATAGAAAGGGAAAAGGGAGCCAGTACAGTCTGAGCCATATGGGATATACCGCAAAATCCCATGCCTGAACAGCCAACTTGCAAAGGTGGTAAGACTTTGTGCCCCCTTGACTGTTGATGTATGCAATAATTGTGGTATCACTGGTGAAGATCTTTACAGGACCTGTAACTTTACTGGAAGAGCTCACCCAAATTGCTCTAAGGGGAAAGGCTAGTTTGCTTTTGCTTTCTTGTATTCTGTATTTCTTTATTGCCTTCTTCTGTTTTGTATATTCTGATTTGATTTATTTACACTGTTTCACTTGTATTCTGCTTTTAATTGCATATTAAAACTATGAAAGAGACTACAGCGGTCTCTCTTGTACGTCAAAAAGAAATTAAGTTTTAATCCATCCACCCACAGTGGTGCTGTTGTGTTTTTAAACTCAACTGTCTTCTAGTTGCCTGCTCCTTATGATAATTTGACCACATCTCTTTCCCTCTCCCTTTTCACTGGCCGTTGCGAGTAAGTAAGCACAAAAGTATAATTTTGTGAAAACACTCCTCTTCAACTATTTAAATTCATTGGCTATCCCACTGCATTCCATAGAACCAGAATACAAACTGCCTACCCCCTTCCAATCTACATTGCTCTTTTAAAATTAGTGGCTCTCCACTTAATCAGCTAAATCTTAAGTTACCCCCTTTCATATCCATCTGCGTAGTGCATACTGCAAGTGCTTAGGATATTAACACATTTTTTCCATCTTACCTTTAAAATCTGCAGCATCTACTGCAAGACTACCAATTACTGGAGAGCCCACCTTCTGCCTCTCAGTAGTCAGCTGGGTTTAGTGCTTCTGTTTTCTCCTGGCGAGAGAAGGAACACACAAACATTACTTCCTGGAAACTGCTGATCACCAGAAAGCCTAATAATTGCTTCATAGGTGACAGCTTGGAATTTCTGCTTATATTCTGCTTCAGGTGAGAAAAGGAGCAGTGTGCATTGATTCCTGACTGTTTCTGGTTGGGCAGTGAGTGTCTGTGCTTGACATTTCTGATTGGTCTGGTTTCTATTCAAGGCATCTAGCAGGAAATGGCTACAACAAGCCTACAGACCCTCGCAGCACCTGGGACAAGACTGTGGATCACCAAACATGCTGTGGCCTGCTTCTCAGCTTGGGACTGGTGCTAACATATTGCTTCTGGTTAGAGAACAAACAAAGGGGCACTGTATCCCAGCACAGTGAAGCTATGGTGAGATCAGCACTGGCAGTAATCATTCATGCAACTCCCCTCTTTTCATCATTCTTGACAAGCTAATTTGTTGTTTTCAGTAAGTACTGCTTGATTTATTTCTAACTTAAGAATATCTGTCTAAATACTTCATCCTTAAATTTTCAGAGTCTACTTATTAGTTTCCCCTCAAATGTTTGGCAATGTCCTGTATTGACACAGGCACCATGAGTGACATTTTTACTGTAAAAATATGACTGAAAATGTCTAATCTATAAAAAAAAAGGTCTGTTGCCATGGATATGAAGTTTCCCACTATCTCCATTATCAGTCTGGTGGACATAGGCATCCTGCGACAATGAACAGATTGCCTCATGTTTACTGACAAACAGTTAATTCTCGAACAGACTGATATGGTACGTGAGAGATGTGTTTATACAATGTCAATGGAGGCAAAACTCCCACATAAAAGTACTCCTAATGTCAATAAGGTTGTCAGTAGTACACATGCAGCACCTGTCACACACAATTCAAATCAAACATATAGACCCACATATGCTGAGGCACTTAAATGTAACCTTCGTAAACCCGAAGACCTCCTAGACGAAGTACACATAACAAATACCCTCAGTAGCCTTGAATGCACTCTGTCAAAACACCAACCACATCAACGCATGCAGCCACATCTCAAGGAGCCTCTACTTCTAAGCCCATAAGGCAAGCCACCACACAATCCAACATTCTGGTCATTGGAGACTCCATTGAGAGACACGCAGATTTCCCTCTCACCGGGATGAGTAAGGAGAAAGTCACTGTCAGTTGCTTATTAGGGGCTAGGATCGGTCACATTATGTATGTACTCAAGTCACTGGACCACAAGTATAGTCATAGTCCATGTGGATGTAAATGACCTGAAAGGTACCTCTCTAGACTACATGGAGAGACACATCATGGAACTCTTGGAATATGTGCCCCAGGCTGGTATGAGCCTAACACTGAGCAGCATTTTACATTCTCCAAGAATGATGCCACAATACGAACAAAGGATGACTGACTTTAACAACTGGCTTAGTTTCTGGTGTCATTCTAAGGGGGCACAATATTTGACAGCATGGAAGGAGATGGTCAACAGACCACACTGCTTTGCCAGGGATGGTCTGCACCTCTCCCCTCTAGACTTTCGAATATTAGCTAAAGCGCTGTCTTCCCCCATAGGGCCATTTTAGGCAATGCCAAACTGAAAGTACTTCCAATTCAGCAAATCAAAACCAAGAAAATCTAAATGTATTACTGCTCAATGCTAGCAGTCTAAACAAAAATCTCTACTCCCTAGAAGGTCTCTTCACCCTACAGAATGCCGACATCTAGACAGTCACTGAGACATAGTTTAAAGCCAAAGACAGCACACTAAGTACAAGGTTATAATGCTTTCCACACACTTAGACCAGCTACTACAAAGACAGAGACTAAAGGTGGAGGTGTCTCGATTTACATCAAAAATAAATATACCTCAAGGATGAACGCACAGGACAATGGACTTGAGCAACTCCATGTTCAAATCACCACAAGCAAAATCCAATACCACTTCCTTGAAAGCTATTGGTCCCCCTCTATGACCCTGGAAACCCATATCATGTACCATATATTAAAACCTACTGGAAACACTCATCATCCAACCCAATACCATATTCATGGGAGACTTTAATTACCTCATTAACTGGGAATCCTATATGACACCAAATGTATAGGCACAGGGATTTCTGGAATTTGTAAACTCAAACTCCCTGGACCAGACTGCCAATACACCAACCAGGGGTGCAACCATCCTGGATCTAGTCCTCACTAATATGGTGGAGTACTGCACACTCCATAGTGTGATGTCTTTATTGGTAAAGTCAGATCACAAAATGGTCTCCTATGAAGTTAAAATAAAACCTGGACCCTCAGCTAACTCTAGAACATTTAGGAACTACTCTAAGTCTAAGTTTCTGCTATTAACTGATAACCTGGTAAACTTTCAAGCCCACATAAATCCTGAGAACACTGCTGCCTATGAAGAACTGTTCAAAGAAACCCTATACAAGCATGTTGACAGCTGCACACAGGCAGCTGAACCCACCAGGAAGAAGTACAGAACTAACTCAAAAAACAGACCACCATGGTGGAATCACAAAATCAATAGCCTGTGTAACAGAAGGAAGAAAATTATGGCAAAATTAAGAGGTGAAGCACCCAGCAGGATAAAAGCACTCTCAAACTAAACAAACAACTCAGAGGATAATAAGTCTACCAAAGCCACATTTGAGATAAATTTGGCATCCCAGACCAAGGACAATCACAAGGCATTGTTTAGCTATGTCTGCAACCTGAAAGGCAATACATAACTGTGTGCAGAGCTCATTGTAAATGCAGCCACCTATACTGAGCTAGAAGACATAGCAAACCTACTAGCCTGCAAATTCAGCTTCAGCTTTACACCCCCCCCCCATAATTGATGGTATTTCCTGAAGGAAGGATAATCCCCCCCTGCTATCACTATGGAACTGGTCCTTAATGCTCTAAGGCCAATAACACTGCATCAAAGGGTCCAGACAATATTTAATTTATTTATTTGTTGTCCGCCACTCTATTAAACAATTTCTTCATAGACTATCTGCAAACTAACTGCCCCCAACAAAAATCAATCACAACCCTCCACCCCCCCTCCACACAGCCTTCTTCCTGAAACCTTTTTCCACAGCCTACATAAAATCCCTTTTGCAGAAACTTAAGCCATGTTCTCCTTTGACAACCTACCCCCCTATTTCTCAAATTTGCAGCCAATTCTATTGGATATCCCATCTCAATCTTTATCAACCATTCTATCAAAGAATCCTCAGTTCCTGAAATTTGGAAATCCGTTTATACAATTCCACTTCATAAAGGAAGTAACCCTACTGAGCCTTTAAATTTCTGCCCTATAGCCATCTTCTCCCCTCTCTCAAAACTTCCAGAGAAATGCATTCATAGACAATTTCTTAAATATCTACTTCAGGAAAACCTCTTCACCCCCTCTCAACATGGATTTAGGCCCCATCACAGCACATCCACAGCCCCTTCACCCATACTACAACAGAGGCAAGAGATAACAATAAACTGGTGTCATGTGTTTTCCTTGACCTCTACAAAGCATTCAGTATCATCTCCCACACTACTAAGCTCCTTACTTAACTAAAAGAACTCAACCGCTCCATATCTGCCACTCTCTGGTTCTCTAGCTATCTTAACAACAGACAGCAATCTGTTAGATGGCAGACCTCCTGCTTACCTTTCTTACCTATCCAAACAGGTGTCTCCCAAGGATCCATTCTAGGCCCCCTTTCTTTTCATGCTGCACCTCATCACTGATCCAGTATGCTGATGACTCTACTTTTATTATCCTCTCTGACAAACCTACTGACCTTCATCCCTCACACAGACTTCTTTTAACACCACTGAACATGGGTTAACTCATTACATCCAAGTGATGCCTCCAGGTGCATCTGCAGTTAACTCCCACTGACACCTGTAGGCGTCAAATATTCCTTGTTCATATTTGCATCAATAATTCCAAAATCATGCTATGTACAAGGTTTTAAAATATTTCATCTTAAAGCCTATACAATGGCAATCTCAACTGCATTAATATTTCATGTGTGTCTGAAGAACATCCACTCACCAGCACTTGCTTGCTCTTTATGTAAGTAAGATATTTATTTAGAACAGTGAGTCCTCTTAGAGATAGAAACAGCCAGATTAGTCTGGCTGTTTTTATATTTATGCCAAACTATTCTACAGTATTATTTTAAGGCATTTCCCTGTGATCTCTGAACTCTGTAATGTCATTGTGTTGAAGTCAGTTTTGTCTTGTGTTTTTATTATTTATTATTAAATATTTTTAACCTTTCAACTGTGGCTGTTTTGTGTAGAGATAATTTAAGCTCTTAGTGTACATTGCATGTATTCGGTGATACTGTCAAAGCCACTTGAATAGCTTTAGGCCTGGGTTACACTTACTGTTTGGATAACAGTAATACTGCACAGTGAAACTAGTCACCCTTTGGGAAGGGCCTTATTAGTAGCTGATAAATAGTGGTTGGTGGCAGTGGATTACTACCTTATAGCCTGGCAGAAAGGGGCATAGCTAGAGAACCTGTACCAACCTTCCCTAGGAGTGTCTGTGTGTTTGAATATAACTCATATCTTTGTGTGTGTGTGTGTGTGTGTGTGTGTGTGTGTGTGTGTGTGTGTGTGTGTGTGTGTGTCAGGTACTTGGGCAGGGACACGAAGCCCTGTTTAGACAGAGAGGGTGCTGGAGGTTTTGGCTTGACCACTAGGCTGAAATCTGCACCCTATAGCTGTGCCAGTGGGGAGTCTTATTTGGGATCTGGAAGGAAAGGTAAAAACCAGTCCCAGGCTGACTGATCTCTGTGTGCTCTTAAGTGAAACTGTACTTTACTGGAAACTGTACTTCACTGTGTGTGTACTTATCCTTCACAATGTGTACGCCCCTCACTGGTGCTAGTGGTGAAGATTGAGGCTCCTTGATTACTGGGCCAGTGCATGGGCATCACAAGAGAAAAAAAAACATCTGGAGGTAACACCTTTACGGAAGGGGCCTTTAGAAATGTGTTGGGAAAAGAAATTTCCAGAATGGGCCTCCAAATAGTACAGTTTTGTACCTACCATAAATGTAGATGTTCGAAGATCCACATTTCTGCAGTCCTAACACTAGGGTAGTCCGCTGTCCCTCGGTCGGCCCGAATATCAGAGTATAAGGCTGACGTCGGTCAGGGCGCATTTGACTGACATCAGAACGTCAGGGTACAAATGCGCATGACCGACGTCATATCCTCAGTCTTTTCTTGCCCCAGATGTCAGAAGACCCTAAAGAAAAAAGGTCCAAACCCATAGGCAACAGCTAAACAAGCAACCAGCCCAACACCAAGAATATGTACAACATATACAATATATACAATAAACACAATATACCTCAGATGTATAACCCAACCCACACAACCGCCTCAAACTACAGAGGGGAAGGAGGGAGGGTAAATTGGACTGCAGCAATGTGGATCTTCGAACATCTACATTTATGGTAGGTACAAAACTGTACTATGTTCTTCATCTCACATTGCTGCAGTCCTAACACTTGGGTAGAATCCCAAAGCAGAGGTAAGGGAGGATGGCTAAACTATAATGAAGCAGGAGCTGCCAGAATGCCCTGCAACACAGCAGTGGCAAACCCAGCCCTGGATTTAGAGTACAATGGAAGGTGGTAATGCCTAGAGAAGGTATGCACTGAACTCCAAGTGGCTGCCTCCAAAATATCCTTAGTTGCCACCCCTCAAAAAGCTGTTGAAGTGGCAGTAGCCCTAGTGGAATGAGGCCTAATCCCAGCTGGAATCTCCTTGCCATGATGGGAATAACAGAAAGCAATGCAAAATCCAATCCACTTAGAAATAGTTTGTTTTGACACGGGCTTGCCCTGAGAGCACAAAGCAAAAGAAACTAATAACTGCTGAGATTGTCTGAACCCTTTAGTTCTGTCCAAATAATATCGCAACTGCCTGTGTACATCTAAAGTGTGCAAAATCTTTTCCCCTTTATTTTGGGGATTTGCATAAAAAGTAGGCAAATGAATAGTTTGGTTTAAAGCCACACTAGAAACCACTTTAGGCATAAAGGAAGGATTAGTACGTAAAGATACCCTGTCCTTATGAAAAATTAAGGAAGGCTCAACTGCCATAAGGGCCTGCAATTCAGAAACCCTTCTTGCAGAGGTAATGGCCAACAAAAAAGCAGTCTTCCATGACAAATATTTCAACTCAGCAGTCGCTGCAGGTTCAAAAGGTTGTAGAGTGAGTTTCTCCAACACAAAATTGAGATCCCAAGCAGGAGTAGGAGCTCTTCGTGGGGGTCTTAAATTCTTTGAGCCTCTAAGAAATTGCTTGAACAAAGGATGAGAAAACAATGGCGGGTCACAGTCATAGTGAACTGAAATTGCTGCAGCATGAATCTTAATAGAAGAGAAGGACAAACCTTTGTCCAATAACTCAGTAAGATATTGAAGAGCCACACTTAAATTAGGCTCAGAAACATCCAAATCCTTAGCTGCACTCCAAAACAAAAATCTCTTCCATTTATCTGCGTACACTTTCCTTGTACTAGGCCTTCTAGCTTCCAAAATCACATTCAAAACTTGTTGTGGAAGTTGAGACCCTCTATGGTTTAAAACAGAATATGCCATGCTGTTAGGTGAAGAGAGTGAAGTTTGACATTGAGCAAATGGCTGTCCTCCTGGGACAACAGATGTGGAATCAAAGGCAAAGGCCATGGAGGCTTCCGTACTAGACTTCTCAGTAGTGGGTACCAGTGCTGCGAGGCCAATCTGGTGCTATCAAAATCATCCTTGGCTTGTCCTGTCTGACCTTCAGAAGTACCTTTGAGGGGAGAGGCAGAGGTGGAAAGGCATACACATGAAGACTTGTCCAACTGAAAGAAAGAGCATCCACTTTCCAAGCTGTGGAATGATACCGCTTTGTGCAAAACTTTGGCAGCTGGTGGTTTAGTGGAGAAGCGAACAGATCTATGTCTGGAGTTCCCCAGGACACTGTCAATTTCTGAAATACATGAAGATCCAGTTTCCACATGTGGGGATCCATGATTTGTCTGCTTAACACATCTGCTAAGGAGTTCTGTGCTCCTGGCAGAAACCTTGCCTGAAGATTGAGCTGTAAACTGAGAGCAGTCTCCCACAAAATCATTGCTTGCCTGCATAGAGGATAAGAATGCGTTCCCCCTTGCTTGTTGATGTACCACATGACAGTTGTGTTGTCTGTTAGAATCAACACCTGCCCTGGAAGAAGTAATTCCTTGAAAGCCATTAATGCAAACTGGACTGCTAACATCTCCTTCATGTTGATATGCAGATGTAGTAGTCTGGCAGGCCACTTGTCTTGTATCCACTTTCCATTCAGATGAGCTCCCCAAGCTTTGTCTGAGGCATCTGTTGTTAAAATCTGACTCGCCTCTGGCCGGGTCACAGAGAGTCCCTTGTTTAGGTGACATTCCTGAGCCCACCACAAAAATTCCTTTTGAATGCAAGGTAGTATTTGAATGACAGTGTCCAGATCCTGGCAGTGCTGTGTCCATACATTTTTGAGATACCATTGTAGCTTCCTCATATGCAGTTTGGCATTGGGAAGCACCAGAATACAAGATGCCATGAACCCTAAGGCTTGAAGGACTGTCCTTGCAGTCAGCCGGACTGATGAGATAGTTGATGGAAGTAAAGGGAAAGACTCTTTTGTTTGTCCGGGGTTAAAAGGCCATCTGGGATGCTGTATTCAGTCTCACACCCAGAAAGCACATGTCCTGAGAGGGTACTAGACTGGACTTTATTTCGTTCACAGAATACCCTAGGCATCTTAGCACTGCTATCACATATTCCAAATGATGAAGAAGCTCTTCCTTTCTCGAGCCAGAATCAGGCAGTCGTCCAAATAAGGATAGATTTGTATTCCTTTTAGCCTGAAGAAAGCTATCACTGGAGCCAGAACTTTCGTGAACACTCTGGGCAGTAGATAAGCCAAAGGGCAATGCAGAGAACTGATAGTGAGAATTCCCAGCTCGAAAACGCAGATACTTCCTGCAACTTAGTCTGATAGGAACATGAAGGTAAGCCTCCTTGAGATCCAAAGTTACCATCCAATGATCTTTGCCCAGCAGAGGTAAAAGCTGCTGCAACGTCAACATTTTGAACTTGGGAATGTCCAGATAAGTGTTGAGGATGGATAAATCCAAAATTGGTCTCCACGTGCTCCCCTTCTTTGGTACTAGGAACAGGCGAGAATAAAATCCTAGGCCCCTTTCTGGCATGGGAACCGGCTGTATGGCCCCTATTTGGAGTAACAGTGTAATTTGCTTGTGAGCCTCCAGTCTTTGTGGAGGAGGAATGTCTGGCATGCCTTTGAAAGGAGGCAAGGTATGGAAATAAAACCTGTAACCGTGATGTATGATATCCAGTACCCATTTGTCTTGGGTAATTAAACTCCAATTTTCTTTGAAAAGCGCCAGCCTTCCTCCCAAAGGTGCCGCCAGGCGAGAAGGCTCTGGCAGCTGAAAAGGTAGGTCATTGGGTCTGTTTACGAAAGGACTGACCCCTGCCCTCACTCGAAGACTGTGCAGGAGAACTCCCTGTTCTAGGCCTAAAAGAGCCCTGACCTCTGCCCCTGCCACGTCTAGATCTACCCCTAGACTGGGAATCATAAGAAGGATACGTCCACCCCTTAGTAGGCCAATTTCTACTAAACTTTGGAGGCTGAACCTGCAAAAAATCTTTAACAGTCTGCATAGACTTAGCCTTGTCTTCCATTTTCTTTAAAACTGCCTCAACAGGAGAACCAAACAAGACATCAGATTGCAAAGGGGCATCCAAAATCCTAGTTTTAACATGGTCAGATAAATTTTGATCCCTCAGCCAGGCGTGCCTGCGAAGAACTGACCCAGTGGCAGCCACCCTAGAGGAGGCCTGTACAGCATCAAAACCACATTGCAAAGAATGCTTACCCACCTGTTCAGAAACATGCACTAAATCCTGTAACTCTTTACAATCAATACCTTCCGCCAGAGCATCAACCTTAGATTTCAACTGTGAAAGCAGATAATTTTGATATTTTAACATATGAAACTGGCAATTCAAAGCTCTCATGGCTAGGGTGGAAGAAGTATAAACTTTCTTTCCCCATCTATCCAAGGCCCTGGCCTCTTTATCTGCAGGAACCGGATTCTTGACAACAGAAGCCTTAACACCCTTGGGCCCCTGGCTAACAGTCTCTGGGTCTGCCCTAGGACTCTTAAAAAGATACTTATGAGCTTCAGGCACCCTGTAATACCTATCTGGTTTAACAGGAGCAGGAGGCAAGGAATCAGGATTAAGAGAAGCCTCCGCAAACACATCTTCCACCACAGTCAAAACAGGAGGTATAGCCAAAGGCCTATGCTGGGGTAAAACAAAAACTCCTAAGCCTTTTCCTGGAGTCAGAGAAGTCCTGACCTTCCCATTTAAAATGCTCTCTCATGGAGTGAAGGGTCTCTGAAAAAGAAAAATCCTCAGGAGGAGAAGCAGAAGGAGTAGAATCATCCACATCAGAATCAGAATAATGAGAATACTCCTGCAAGTCTTCAGCCGAAGACTCAGACACATCCGAAGCCTGCTCATAATCCCCCAACACTGGCTCCATCCTAGGCCTCTTATCAGGAGGGGGCATAGAGCCTCTAATTAAAGTAATTAAATCTTCTGCCATTTTAAGCATGTGCTTCTTGGGCACAGAACCTGAAGAACTAGGAGTGACACCCACAGCAGCCAAACTAGACCTGCCTCTAGGAGAAGCCTTGGAAGCAGAAAGAGGGCCTAGACACCTTAGGAAGGGAGGGAGTAAAGTAACCTGAGAAGCCCCTGTAGCCTGACTTGCCTCCTGGGAGGCCACATCCTGTAAAAGCAGAGTTTCTCCCTGGGACTCCAGAGAGGCCTCCGTCGGAACCACCGGTTCCACTGACGCCTCTAAAGAACCGGCGTCCGGTTCGGACGACTCCTCTAACCTAGGTTTAACAGCCTTGTCCTTGTGCTTCTTTGAGGAAGCCGGCGTCGGAGCATCCGACGGCATTTTGTAATTGCACCGCTTCCCAAAGACCAACCTGGCACAATCCAACCTCCGCTTTATAGTGCGTTTATTGAACCTAGCACAAAAGCGGCACCCAACAACGTCGTGCTCAGGTCCCAAACAAGGAATACACAAATTATGGTAATCCCTATGCGGTATCTGTTTCCCACAAGAAATACAGTTATTCACTTTTTCTGACATCCGGTAAACCACTGAGGCAAGAAAAACCAAAATATTCCCCAACGGGTACTTAACCAACTCTGACTTGGTCTGAAACTCCGAATTGAAAAATTTCAGAACGCCGAACGGCACTTGCAACACTGCTTCTGCATCGGACCATGCGGCAAAAAAGACTGAGGATATGACGTCGGTCATGCGCATTTGTACCCTGACGTTCTGATGTCAGTCAAATGCGCCCTGACCGACGTCAGCCTTATACTCTGATATTCGGGCCGACCGAGGGACAGCGGACTACCCTAGCGTTAGGACTGCAGCAATGTGAGATGAAGAACATCTCCTCCTTCTCAGGAACTGGAAACATCCTGGAGTAAAAACCTGTGAACTGTTGAGAAGGGGGAACTGGTTGGATGGTTCCCTGTGCCAAAACATCCTAAAGAACAAATGGAAAATGAGGGAGCTGGCAAGGAGGAGGTTGGGGAAGGCTGGAGAAGGTAGGAAGGGACTTCCAAACCAAGAGGTAATCATTTTGGATAATGGAAAGAACCCAATAGTTTGTGGTTACCTGCTGCCAAACTGGAAAAGACCAAATCAACCTGATGGATAAAGAAATCTGGCCAAAAAGTAGAAGTTGATCACCAAATAGAAGCAGATTTGTCAAGTAAGGAAGGCTTGTAAGGAAAAACTCACTTGGAGGCTCACTTGCTACAAAAAGGCTGTCTATATTGTCTGCGGACAAAAGCAGTCTTAGAGGAATAATTTCTCTGAAACCAATCAGGTTTAGTAGCTTAGCCGACTTTGTGAAAATCTTGTGGCAAAATAGTTCTGAGGGTCAGTAATTCATACATCACATATGTATCTTTTGCCTTGGGTATACAACATACATTTGATGTATAGCGCCTGGAAAGTGTGAATGCTTTGGTATGCTGGCTGGATTTGACTATCCGTGGCAGGATATCCCAGACATTATGAATACTGCAACAGTGATAAGGAAGGACATCAATAAGTACTGCTATTTTTTTTTTTGTTGTTTTTTTTTTGATAAGTACCTTGGTATACTTTACATCCACCTGAGCTATCACCAACCTCAAGCAGATGGAACCTCAATTTAGTGTCTCATTCAAAAGGCAGCATTTCAGCTCTGCAAACCCCCATATGCTGAATTGCAATCATTGTCAGAAAATGAATTTAAGCACCTGGTGTAGGAACAGATCTCACAGTCTTAAGATCTTCCAGCAAAGGTGAGTGTACTACCTGCTGACCAACTGTTACTGCTGATAAGCACACTTGTCCATTGTGCCTTCTACTGAACTAGGAGGGCTGGAGATGACCACCACTTAGATGGAAAGTATGAAGAAGTGCAAGGCAGACACATGAAGGTATATGAAAACTTCAGAATGAATGCCTTTTTAGGAAGCGGCATGGCACTCTGTAAGGCTAGTTCCTGGGTCTATATTATGGTATTGAAGTTTTACAACTTTGAACGCCATACAGTCGAAGCCATATGTTCGAAGTTGTAAAACTTCAAATACATTAGAAAAAAAATTAAAAAAAGAAAAGTTACCTGACGGTTGTAAGCAGGGGGGTAAGCCCCCCTGCACTCCCACACCTCCGCTCTTTAAATATTCCAACTCTGAGATCGCACTACAGTGTAGTAAAGGGAAATCTTCCCTTTCCGTACTGTACTGCATTGTAATGCTGTCTCAGAGTTGGTATATTTAAAGAGTGGGGGGTGTGGGAGGTGCAGCCCCCCACATGGGGGGTGCAGGGGCGCTTGCATCCCTGATTACAATCATGAGGTAAGTGTTTTCTTTTTTTAGCATTTTCGAAGTTTTACAACTTCGAACACATGGGTTCGATCATATGGCGTTCGGAGTTGTAAAACCTCGATAACATAATATAGACCCCTAGTTCCTTTGTTTGACAGCACTGTACTGCATTGTAGTACTGTCTCAGAGTTGGTATATTTGAACAGCGAGGGGTGTGGGGGATGCGGGGGGGCTTGCCCCCCTGCTTACAACCATTAGGTAAGTGGGGGTTTTTTTAACGTTTTTGAAGTTTTCCAACTTTGAACATATGGGTTCGACCATATGGCATTCAAAGTTGTAAAACTTCGATAACGTAATATAGACCCCTAGTTCCTTTGTTTGATAGCCAAGGCAAGCTTCCTCTAGCTGGACTATTTAAAATCAATATCACTATATTACTTTAAAATATGTCAATAAGATTTGCAATTAATTTCCATTTTCACTTTTTATTACTTAAGGAAAAATATTTTACTAATAACATACCTGGTCATTACTGCTTGTGTGTCTGAAAAGGTGCCTCAAAAACTCTAACCTTGAACATTTGTGTACTACTATTAGATCAGTACAGCCATCTGCAAGGTGAGCAGAAGGTGAAAGACCTTTAGGGCTACGTGGACATGCACAGCTCATATTTGCCGCATTGATTGCAAGAAATTTCCCTCTGATTATTTTCCATGCTTCTTTGTCTTCTGTAAAACAAATGATAAAAGTTACTTACAACCTGTATTACATTTAAATGCTAAGTCAGAATTATACAAACTTTAAAACAAACTTCACTTTTATGTAGTTCAAAGCTACTTGCAATAAACAGCCCCAGAACACAACAGAGGTACTCTAAAGTTTTTTCAAAGAAAGTACAGTTAAGAAATATCTTATCATAACAGTAGCTCTTCATCTCTTTACTGATGCAGTATTCTTTACAAAAGGGATTCCCTGCCAAGGGTAGTCCAACGTCCAGCTAGTATACCAAAGCCTTACAATTTTACAGACTTTGAATGCCATATGTACTGTATGTTTCCCGCTCAAAGCTGAGGGCATAAAGCTGATGTACAGACGTACATACCTCAGAACTGAACAGCCCCAGGAGGAACATGTGCATCCAGAAGGAAAAAAAAGAAAGGAAATCCAGGCCAGGAAGATAAAAGGAAAAGAGTAAAGTAGAAGGGGGTGGAAGGAGGGAGTGAATACTGCAACAGTGAAAATAAAGGACATCCACTGTTATGGCAAGACTTTACACAACTGTACTGTGTCCTTCCATATCATTGTTGCAGTATTCTTCACAAAATGGAGGAGGAAGGCCCAGAAGAGCCCTAAAGGAAACCCATGCAGAATTGCTCTGGCAAAGACAGCTTTTTCTTTGGAAACATTCAATTTGTAATGCTTAGTGAAAGTGTTGACAGAAGACCAAATTGCAGCCTCAAGGATGGAATTGGTATCCAATCCTTTGAAAACTGCATCAAATGAAGCAACAGCTGCATCATAACTGAATTTAATACTGTGGCTAGCCACCTGAGAAGTAGAGCCCAGTAAACAGAGGGCTGATGCCTTCCCTTCAGCATCAGGGAATTCAGAAATTGCCTGGGAAACTTGAAAAAGAAGAGCTAAAGCATACCTGGTCATATGCTCCTGGTAATTAATACCCAAAATGCCAAGGGGGCAGCAGTATACATCTTTTTGCCTAGCCATTCCATAGCTCTACTCTCCTTGCCTGAAGATAGTAGTTTAGAATATGGAAAATGTTTAGAGGGTTTGTCAGAAGAGATGGACACTACAGAAGGGTCAGCAGAAGAATATTTGATTAGGAACTTGCACTCATCAGACACCTTGTAAAATCTATCAGGTTTCTCAGCAGCTGAAGGTTGAAAATCCAGGGCCACAGAGGCTGCTGGAAAAAAGTATCTAGATGGGCAGCCAAGACTAGAGGTAAAGCAGAGGGCTTAAGGGACTCCATCTCAACGAACACATAATACATATTTTAAATGTCAGAAACCTGAGAACAATCCCATTTAAAATATTCTACCAAGCAAGTAATAGTATCTCCAAAGAAGAGTTCTTCCAAGGGAGAATCAGGACTAATAGAATCTTCCTCCTCAGAGCCATAGTCCAAGGGAGAAGTGATCTGAAAGGAATATGCCAAAGATTCTTCCCCAGAATCCAAATCCTCTCCACAAGAGTTCTGTTCTCTGGGCCTGTTGAGTGGGTTTGATGACCAGGGGAGAGCAGGCCCAGAAGCTCCTTGGGGAAGCTTTAAGGCCATCAAGGCATTAAATAATTCCTAGGTAAAATCCTGTCATTAACACCGGGGATCTTTAAGGGCAAGG
The DNA here is from genome assembly GCF_019279795.1 of Protopterus annectens. Classification (NCBI taxonomy): domain Eukaryota; kingdom Metazoa; phylum Chordata; order Ceratodontiformes; family Protopteridae; genus Protopterus; species Protopterus annectens. The sequence continues at coordinate 1,025,465,153 of NC_056745.1, read as the reverse complement.
GAAATATGCTTGTTTTTCTTTTGAGGGACATGTGTCCTACATACCCTAGGAGATTCAGACCCCCTTCACTCAACCAACCTAGTAGGAAGTTTCTCCCAAACAAGAATTTGCTGTATCCTCCTTGGTCCCTCTGAAATTCTAGATGGAAATCTGATATTCGACCTCCACATCCACAATAATATTAAAAAACAAACCAAAAACTAGGCACCCTCTACAGGCACAAACACTTCCTTACCTGCTCTACTATGCGTACTTTTGCTACAACTTTTCTCCTTCCATCTCTTTTGTATGGAGCTCCTCTCCTTACCAACATCCAGTCCTCCTTAAAAACTAAGCTCGTGTTCTGCTATAACAAGGTTGCAAAGTTTGCAACCAACAAAAAACACTCTTCCCACCACTGCATCTCTCTACAAACGATTAACTGTCTTGAACTTCAGATTATCTACTTACACTTAACCACAGCACATAAAATCATTTACAAACCATCAGACTGTCCAGCCCTTTCATCCATTCTAACCCACTACCACCCAAACAGGCCACTTAGATCCAAAAATCAACTCTTCCTTCAAGAAGAAAAAACAAAACTCCCAGTTGGTGACATGCTTTATTCCTTTTCTGTTGCCAAGTTATGGAACTCTCTCTCAATAGCTATCAGAACCTCCAGCAATATCTCCTCCTTCAAAAAAATCACTGCACCAACACCTCTCCACCCTTTGGCAATGCAAATGTCCTAATTCCCATCCATCTGTAACCTGACTCCCACACCCTAAATCATATTGACCTTATGATTCTTCTAATAGTGACTTACTATCTATTGCTGCTTAATCACCTGTCAGTAAATCAATTTCACTCTTCCTGCACAATTTATGCTGGCTGTAACTCCTAGATTACCTTGTAAACATTGTATATGACTTGTTTAGTATGTGCCCTTAAACTGTGGTATCTGTACATTTGTATATGTATATCCTTTCTACTCTGTTGCTTGCTTAATATTATTCCATTTTGCTAACACTGCTTGTGTTCACTATCCACTTCAAATGTTATATGCTATTATACTAATTGCCCTGCAGAGCCTTTCTCCTCGAGCCTCCACTGAAAATGGGTTATTTTGGCCCAGTGTACTTTCCCAGTAAACAAATGCCAATAAATAAATAAAAATAATCAGTCAAGACCCCCCTCCTCCAACATCTGTAGGGGATGTTTGTACAGCCTCTGAAGACGTGTGATAAGTCTGATCCATGCTCATCTACAACGGGGTCACGGCAGACGAATCCAATATAACAAATGGGCAATCCTCTGGGCTTTTACCAGCCTTGAGCGAGATGTCTAGGGAAGGTGGGACACCAGCAGAATTGAGGAGAGATTCTTGGCCTTCTTCTTGGCAGGTGGCTGACCTTCGGGATGGGAAGATTTGGCCATAGCACCTTGCACCAACAATTTAAGACATTGATTCTCCAGGTAAATGGACAATGAGGACAGCTGACTATAAAGGGTCTTGGGGGCAAACGTCTGGCAGACAAAACACTGCTCATGGTTGTGAGAAGAACCCAAACAGAAAACACACTGCTGGTGATGATCTTTTTGGGGAATCTGTCTCCCACACCGACAATATCCATTTCTGGATGACATGTAAGCTCATAAAAATTAAAAGAAAATAAGACAACGAAAAACCTCAATGAGGCACGTGTATCTGAAACATGTCTCGCGAACCAGAACAGAAGGAACATTCAGACCAACAATCAATGATGGCAGTCAGACTGGTAACAAAGAAGTTCTGAGGTATGTAATGTCCATACGTTTCCTTTATGCCCTATGCCCTGTGTGGGGAGCATGTGTGTGACATATGTCTATAAAATCCTAAGGCTTTGGTAAACTGGCAGGATACCTTTGGCAAGGAATCCCTTTTGTAAAGAATACTGCAGCAGCGATAATGAAGGACATCTAATAGGATTTGTCTAGGATTTGTCACCAATACATATTATATGAAAAGAAAATTATTTGAAGAAAAAGAATAGTTGTGTAAAATCTTACCATAACCATAGATGTCCTTCTCTTCCATGTTGCAGTATTCATACTGTAGGATTTCCTGCCCTCAGGTGACCCAATGTTGCAGTATTCATACTGTAGGATTTCCAGCCCTCAGGTGACCCAACGTCAGCTCCTATAGAAAAGCTTAAGCCTGGCTGCCATAGGTGTGTGGGACATCACATGTAGGGCCATAAACCTTGGAGTATAAATGTGATGTCGGCACGCACAGACCTCAAAACTTGAAGCCCAGAGAAGAGACTATAAAGCCAAGGAGAAGCAAAAGCAAATGTCCTTGAAGGGCTGTAATGAGTGGCCTGAAGTAAGGTTATACCCTAGAGAATATAGAGGCTATCAGGGGGATGGAGGGTGGAAAGGAATACTGCAACATGGAAGAGAAGGGCATCTATAGTTATGGTAAGATTTTACACAACTATTTTATGTCCTTCTATTCCCATGTTGCAGTATTCATACTGTGGGAAAGTACCACAGCTAGGAGGAATGTTGGGAGGTGGCAGAGGTGGAGGATTCTAGGAATCCTTGCAGGACTGCCCTGGCAAGCCCTGCCCTGGCCCTAGAGACCTGGTCCAGCTTGTAGTGTTTGGTGAAAGTATGGACTGTGGACCAGGTGGCTGCCTCCATGATGGAAGCTGTGTCTAGTCCTTTCATGAAGGCCTTAGAAGTAGCCATGCCTCTGGTAGAATGTGCTCGCACTCCTTGAGGCAATGGTTTGTGATGATGAGAGTAGCAAAAAAGGATGGATTTTCTGATCCAGGAGGAAATAGTTTGTTTGGAGACTGCCTTACCCAAGGCCCTGGGATGGAAGGAAATGAACAGTTGGTCAGATTATATGAAAGACTTGGTTTTGTCCAAGTAGAATCTCAGTTGCCTATGTATATCTAGGGAATGGAGCATCCTCTCCGCAGCGTTAATAGGAGAGGGGAAGAAGGTGGGTAGGTGAATGGACTGGTTTACGGAAAGCTCATTAACTACTTTGGGCATAAAGGATGGATTAGTACATAGGGAAACTCTGTCATTGTAGAAGGTGGTGTAAGGAGGGCAGGCCATCAGGGCCTGTAATTCAGACACTCTTCTAGAAGAGGCAATGGCTACTAAAAGGATGGTTTTCCATGTGCACATATGAAAAGATGCTGTGCTGCCTGTTTCAAAAGGGGGTAGGGTAAGCTTTTCTAGCATGAAGTTGAGATCCCAGGGAGGAGGAATGGGCTTTCCTGGTGGTCTGATGTGTAAGACCCCTCTCAAGAAAAGTTTTACATTCAGTCTAGAGAGAAGAGGCAGCTGTAAAGGCATGCATGCAGAAATGGCTAAGACATGGACTTTGACAGAAGAGTAAGCTAGCCTCTCCTTAACAAGTCTGCAGGTATAGTTCAGGACCAGGGTAGGATCTACTAGAAATGGGTCCTTGTTTCTCAGAGAACACCAAATTTCAAGAATCTCTGCCATTTAGACAAGTAGTTTTTTTCTAGTTGTTGGTTTCCAGGCCTCCCTCAGGACAGAGAGCATGCCTTCCGAGTAGTGTTAGCTAAAAGGGATCAAAAGTTGATCACCCACAGAGTTACTTGTAGTAAAGACAGTTGTGGGTGCAGGAGGTATCCCTGTTGCTGTGTTAGTAGGTCCACCTGGTGGGGTAACTTGTGGTAATTGCCCCTGGCTAGTGAAAACAGAAGGGGGAACCAGTGTTGCCTTGGCCAATAGGGAGTCACCAGCAAGATTTTTGGTTGTTCCTTCTTGATTTTCAGAAGGACTCTTTGAATTAGAGGGAAGGGTGGGAAGGCGTATAAGTACATTCCCTGCCATGAAAAACTGAAGGCATCCACTCTCCAAGCTATTGGTGAGTGGGTCCCACTGCAAAATTTGTTCAGTTGTCTGTTCTGGGGGGAGGCAAACAGATCCAGTTGTGGTGTGCCCCACTGGGAGACTATGTGTAGGAAGGTATCCCTGTGCAACATCCATTTGTGTTGCAGAGATGTGGTTCTGCTGAGCAAGTCCGCTTTGCTTGTTTTCCTGAGAGGGGATGTATGAAGCTTTCAGGAAGAGGTTGTGTTTTGCTATTTCCCAGATTAGCAGGGTAATCCGACATAACCAGTATGCCTTTGACCCTCCTTGTTTGTTTAGGTACCACATGACAGTCGTGTTGTCTGTCACAATGTGGAGTAATCCTGATTGTAGCATGGGAAGGAAAACTTTTAGAGCTAGGAGGACCGCAGTCATCTCCCTGACATTGATGTGCTATTTCTGCAGGGCAGGGGTCCAGCACTGTTGTACCCTGTAGCCCTGCAGAGTTGCTCCCCATCCTAGGTCTGATGCATCTGTGTGCATAGACTGGGAAGTTGAAGAGGAATTCCCTGGTTGTTGAAAACCTGCTGAATCCACCACTTCAGCTCTAAATTTAGACAGGGCAGAAGGGGGGATGAGTTTGTCTAGAGGTTGTTGGCTCTGGGACAAAACGGTCTTTAAGTACCATTGGAATTTCCTCATGGGCATCCTTGCTAGTGGGAGCATGGGAATGGTGGCAGTCATGAGGCCTACATTTTGGAGAAACTGTCTTGCAGTTAGATGTGATTCTGTCAGAAGAGTTAGAAAATGGGAGGAGGCTTGTACCTTGTCTGGAGGTAAGGATCTCATTAGATCTGTTCTGATTCTGCACCCTAGGAAAACATTGTCCTGTTGTCGGAAGAGAGAGGATTTTTGGAGGTTGAGAGTGAAACTCAGGTTGTTTAGAAGGGACATAGTGAAGTGGAGATTTGAACGAAGGGTGGACTGTGATTCTGCCAAAATGAGAATGTCGTCCAAGTAAGGGTATATTTGAATTCCCTTGGTTCTGCAGTGGGCGATGGCTGGGGCCAAGCACTTTCTAAAAACTCTGGGTGAAGGCAGTGCCGTAAACTGAAAATGACAAGAGGGCCCAGAGAAGTGCAGGGACCTCCTGTGGGAAGGCTTGACTGGGATGTGCAGGTATGCATCCTTTAGGTCCAGGGTAACCATAAAAGCTTGAGGTGAAATGAGGGGTAAAAGAGTTTGAAGGGAGAGCATCTTGAAGAAGGGAACCTGTAGGAACAGGTTTAGGTAAGAGGTCCAGGATAGGTCTCCAGGGGCCATCCTTTTTGGTACTAAGAAGAGGCAGGAGTAGAAGTCTCGTCCCTCCTGACCTGAAGGAAATGGTTCTATTGTTCCTTGGATCCTGCAGGATGGGAGGAAGTAAATGGAGTTCATTTTTGGGAGGGAAAGGAATTTTTATTGGTCTAGGTTTTTCATTCCCGGAAAGAAAGTATCCTTTTTGGATGATGGAAAGGTTCTCCAAAAAGGAAGGCATTGTGTAAGGCCGGCAGACAGGGGCACTTGGGCAAGGCAGTCAAGCCTAGGAGGGTCCCCCTCTATCTGGAAAGGGCTGTTTGTTGGGGAGTTGTGGTTGAGGGGGTCTGGGATATGGTTGTCTCTGAGATCCCATACATGGTCTGGCAGTAGAAGGGTGAGATGTGGAAGTGGCCCTTCTAACAAAGGATGTTTTGGCTGGGTAGTTCCTGTAATATCTGGGCACTGGAGACACCAGAAAGTGCTTAATGTCCTACAGTTCCTTGCTTTTTTCTTGCAAGTTTTTAAATAGTTCTGCAGCATTTTTGCCAAATAGAAGGTTGTCATCCAGAGGAGCATCCGTGATGTTGGCTTTAAAGTCATCTGGCAGAGGTTGTAGTCTGAGCCAGGAGTATCTGCACAAGGTGGAAACAGTGGCAGCAGATCTGGCAACTGCTTCTGCAGCATCACAGCTGCAGTGGATACAGTGTCTGGCTACTTGAGGGGCCACTGACAATTTGGAGGAAATGTCAGATTTGGTTGGACAGTCCGGGGTAGTAGCAAACAAGGTGGAGGCCTGACAGACTAGATCTGGGGCATACTTCACCATGTGGGTTTGGTAGTTTATAGCCCTGAAAGCCAGGGTAGAGAAGGTGTATACACCTTTTTTCCTCCATCCTCTCCATGGTTTTGCTGTCTTTATCGGATGGCAGTAAGGAAGCAGAAGGCAATTACCTAGACTGTCTGGGGATACTGCAATAACAGCTGGGTTGGCCAAAAGTGGTTTTATGAGGAACTTGTAGTCATCAGGGACTTTGTAAAACCTATCCAGCCTCTTAGGGGAAGGAGGTTGAGAGTCCAGGTTTTTGGAAACCTAAGTGAAGGCATCCAAGAAAGCTGGGAGTACTGGCTTAAGATGAAGGAGAGTCAAGCTGTAGAAGCTCAAAGTATCTTTTCTGGGTTTCAGAAACTAAAGAAGTATCCCACTTGAAATACTCTTTCATTTTTGAGATAGTCTCCCCAAAAGATAAGTCCTCAGGTGGGGAGTCCCCTTCAATAGAGTCCTCTTCAGGTGAGTAATAGTCTATGGGAGAGGCAATCTGTGAAACATAGGAGACAGATTCCTCAGAGGAGGAATAAGACTGTTCTGGGTCATCAACTGTTTGCTGAGTAGATGCTAAAGGCAGGTAGAAGCAGAAGCTGGCCTAGGACTCGGTGCAGGGATGCTGGTGAGAGTAGGGCCTGTAGGCCTAAGATCCATAAAGGTCTGCATCAAGGAGGAAGTGAAGGACTTCCAGTCTGGGGCTGCTGGAGGCATCAGGCTCAAGTATTTAGTTTCCTGCTTCCTTTTAGAAGGAGTGTGCATCTGGGTGGGTAAGGAAACAGAGGCCTGTGCTGGTGTAGAAGAGGTCTCGGCTGGCCAGTCCAGCAATGGTTCCCCCTCGACGTCGGTTATGACCGATGTCTTAGTCAAAGCCGCTGATGTGCTGTCCGTGGGAACTAACACAGCCTCTTCTAGAGGAGATGTTGGAACCGGAGTAATTGGGTGTTCTTCGGCCCCTAGAACGGAAATCAGCGGGACATCCGAAGGCAGAGTGGCATCTGGAGAAGGGCTGCAAACCTTGGCCTTCTTCCGTGGTTGTTCGGCTTGGGTGACCAACTCAGGATCCATCCTAAGTGCGAGGCGTTTAAGCCTTTGGTTTTCTAGAAACAGATTTAACACAGACAGATGGCTGCGTAAGGTCTTGTGTACGAAGGATTGGCAAATAGAGCAGACCTTTTGGTCGTGCTTCTTACCTAAGCAAAAGACACAGTGGTTGTGGGTGTCTTTTTGTGGAATCTAGCACCCACAACTACATTTACTCTTTCGCCAACATCAGCTAGAGAAAACCAACTACAGCAACAAAGCTAAAGTTTAAGAAAGTACGAAAAGGTAAAAACCACAATGGGGTACTTATCTTTAGATGTCTTCGGACGTAGGAGCGAAGCGGTCGAAGTAATCGTCGTCTGTGGCTGAAAAGTTCTGAGGTCTGTGAGTGTCAACATCACACATACTCCCAAGGTTTATGGCCCTACGTGTGATGTCCCACGCACCTATGGCAGCCAGGCTTAAGCTTTTGTATAGGAGCAGACGTTGGGTCGCCTGAGGGCTGGAAACCCCACAGTATGAAAACTGCAACATGGGAATAGAATGACATCTTTGGTTTATCTGAATTCCAGTCTACAGCAGATGTACGACAATGCCCTGCCACTATTCATACAAGGAAATAAAACTTCATAACCATTTGAGCACATAAGCAAGTAGAGCTTACTGACTGCCCAACACACATTCAGAACTGGGCACGATACTATGATGGCTATATATGCAGCCACTGATGACATTTTAATATCAATGAAAAAGGGATGGCTGGCAGGTACAATATTTATTTATTTATGCATTTATTTACATTTATCTAATGAGGTAGTGCACTAATCTCGGTGGCCATTTCCTGGCACAGTCTAGGTGAAAAGGATCACATAAAAAATTAACAAAATATATTTGCAGATACAAGGACATGCTAAAAACATACACATTTAAATATGCAAGAATATGCTACACCACTTAGTTTAAGAAGCAGTTTACAATGTCAAAACATGGATGGGAAAACAAAATCCTGCTTAGCACAACGTTTTTGGATAAGATGAATCCATAATGAATGAAACAGATTTATGAGGACATTAGAAGATGCGAGTGTGAATAGTTGGAGTAAGGATACATAAGGAGAGGAGAAGAGACTGAAATGGTAAGACAGGCATGCAAAGGGAAGAGGAGAAGAAAAGAGAGGAAGCACGAGAGATGCAAAAAGAAGGGAGTGGTAGGATGAATGAGAGGGAGTAATTAAGAGGATGACACAATGAGATAAGGAAGGCTGACATAGGGATAAAGGTGTGTGAGACAGCTGTAAAGTTCATGCAATGTGGCCTGCATGAGTGCAGGCACAATTTGTTTGGGTGAACAGGTGTTCCTTCAGTTGTCATCTGAAGTCTGAGTACTTTTGTAATTTTTTGAGAGAAACAAAATTCCACTGTTTAGATGCTAGGACTGAGAATGCATAGTCAGTGCAATGAAGTTCAGTTTTGGAATTAAAAGGGTGGACTGACACATACCCCTGAGATTATATGTGGGAGTTTTGTTGAAAAGATTATGAGTGAAAGGAGAAAGGTAGAAAGGGCTTTGTGAATTAGTGATCCCAGTAAGAGATTGGTTCTCAAATGTATTGGGAGTCATCTGGCTTTGGTGACAGTTAGGTAGTGGCGTTCTTTTTTAACGTCTCCAAATCTTTTGGGTTTCTAATACCACGACAGGAATGGACCCCATTCCTAAGTCAAAGTATGACTAAAGTTCATGAAATTAGTACTCTTTCAATTTTTGATGTCAGCCAGAAGTGCTCTTTGCAGCACCGGCAATGATCCCAGTAATGACTCCTTCTGCAATTCGTACTGAGTTCGGTAACGTATCTAAATATGATTGCAGATTCTTTATAAGACCTGTTGCTCCTACTACTATTAGAACTGTATGTGGTATCTTTCTTTCACATTGCTCTCTTTTCTGCCTGTAAATCCTGATATTTTATGACTGTCTCTCTCTGTATGCAAGGCACTAGTCACCGGGTGTAGCGATTTCAATGATCAATGTAACGTTTGTCTTCTTTTCTTGGACCACTACACCTGGTTTTCTCACATCTGTCTTTTGAACTGTTGGTAATGGGCGATCCCATGTGCTATAGACTTCATAATTTTCTATGATGCTTTGCAGCTCATGTTTCCAGTGTTTTTCATTTACATAAATATTATAATGTTTGCACAATCCCCAGTGCAACAGTCTTGCCACATTATTATGCCTTTCAGCAAACAATCCTTCTGCCATTAGTATGTCACAACCAGTAACAAAGTGCACAACTGTTTCCAATTCTGTTTTACAAAACCTACACTTGTCTGTTTCTCCCACATGTTCAATGGACTTTGTAAACCAACATGTACATTGTCCACTATCTTGGGCCGCCAATATTAACCTTTCCTCTTTTGACTTGAATTCACCTTTCCTTAACAATTTATGCATTAAATCCTGATCAGCAATGAGGTTGTTCCAAGAGTTTTCTATACTTGCAACTATATTTATGCATTTTCTAGATTTCTTGTCTTCTCATCTGATCCTTCACCATATATTCTTTTTTGTTTTTTTGGCACATAGAGTTGCTGCTTGATTTGTATCTACTTCTGGTTTAATTTCCATTCCTGCTCGACACAGATATGCTTTTGCTAGACTAAGCAGGGAAGACATCTTAGATTGATTCTCCTCAAGTTTCAAAACTTTCACTATGTTTGGGTCTTGTGAGGTCAACAGATACGTATGCAGTCCCACTATTGCAGATCTATACATGTAATCAATTTCAAGGAGGCCCATCCCATACCTCTTTTGAAATGGGGAATATATAATCTTGACATGCACTGATTTTTATAAATCATCCAACACCTTTTGGGGCCAGTCAATCACTCCAAAACTAAGTTAGGACAGGAAGACCAAACTGGTTAACAGTTTGAACTTTTTGTTCCTAGATGTCAACACTGTTTTTAGGATTAATTCAAGTCTTCCAAAATATTCCTTACTGAGTTTTATTTGCATTTGTTCATGTTTTATTGTTGATACTTCATCAATTCCCAAATATTTATACACTCCCTCTTGCTCACATTCTTTTACATCACACTCTTGTCCCAAATTGACGTTTTCTTAGTGCTGCAGCTTTCCTATTTCAAAGGTTGCTTCTGCACATTTACCAAGACCAAATGACATTCGTACAATCTGAAAAAGTTTTGACTACTTGCAGATGTGATTTTAGTTCCTTGTTTGATGAGCTACACAGTTTTAAATCATTGACAAATAGAAGATGACTAGTCTTTACACTTTGTTGCTTTCTGGGAGCCAAATTAAAACCATGACCTAATTTGTTAAGCAGACAGCTTAATGGGTTAAGGGCAAGGGAAAAAAGCAGTGGTGACAGTCACCCTGGAATACCCCCTTTGGATTTTTATCCCTGGAATAATAATTTGTCCTTCACCATGACTTAACTGCAAAGTGGTTTGCCACCATTTCGTGGTCCGTGTGATGTAGTTCATCAGTGTAGGGTGTATCTTACACATTTGTAAGCACTCTTTTATTCATGAATGTGGGATACTGCCAAATGCCTTTTTGTAGTCTATCCATGCCATACTCAAGATTTTTCCTCTTTTTACAATTCTCCACTATGACTTTATTTAACAATGATCCTTTGTTCCATATGACTTTCTTTTATTACCCTTTTGCTCTGCTGTCATAATTGAGTTTTCTTCTAAATTACTATAAACTCTGTCGGCATCAATACCAGTGTATAGTTTATACACCGTCAGAAAGCAAGTTATTGGTCTATAGTTTTTAAGGTAGCTTGTAGGTTCACTCTTAAGGAAGAGCATTGTTTTTCCTGTTGTTAGCCAGGCTGGTGTCTGTTTGGGGTGCGCATATAAATAGTTCTTACTCATGGCTAAATCTTCATGCAAAGATGTTAATACTTTAGCCAGAAGTTAGGTTCTACATCTGGGCCTGGGATCTTCCAATTAGCACTTTTCTTAACTTTGTTTCAATCTCTCTGGTCCATACTTCATCCTGTTTCATAACCTGTACATTTGAACTTCTTACTCTTTCTTCTACATCTTCTGTCCATTTAGCATATTTGTTATGTTTCACAGGATCTTCATAAATATTTCTCCAAAATGTATCTATTTCTTCTTTTTTTGGTGGTCTTTCAATTTATTTTACCTTGTTTCCCAATTCTCTATAAAACTGTTTTGGGTCATCAATAAATTGTTAATTTTGTACCTTTCCTTTATATTTATCTATGTATCTTCTAAGCTTTTCTGCTTGTGCTGATATTTTTAGTTTATTTGCGAAAGTGCATGATAAATCCTGATCCATATTCTTTAATCAGGAACTACTAACGAACCTGCAAATTTTATTGGAGGTGGTTTACAAGATGGTGGTATTTTTCATTGAGGCTGCAATGGGTAGTCCACATTTGAGTTGTGGTAAGGGTATTCCTTTGCCTATGGTAACTTTGGATGGCTAGGACAGAAAATATGTTATTTTCTTTGCCAAGAACAATAATGTAATATTGATAGACAAAAAAGATAAAATATCACCCAACGAGTAAACTGATTGCCAAAGACATAAAATACAAGTGTAGGAACAACCAAAGGAATGACAGTCAGACCCAAGGCAACCACAAAAACTTTAATAAACAGATTTGAGTAGGTATGCACTTTCACCACTACAAGTGGCTTCTTCAGACCATATAACTCACAAAAGCAAAAACAAACATTTAAATAGATGACATCAGCTACTCACTTTTTAAATAAACCAATAAAAACAATCACATTATTAAATTCATTCAGTACTAGACCTGTGCCTTCCTTCATTGCCACTTCACAAGAACAGATAAAGCATGCTGCATCATCAAATTCAGGAAGTGATCTCCTAAAAAAGCAAAGTCATACATTGCATACATCAAAGTTGCTACAGCTGTAAATACACAGTATAAACAAGAACATAATGCTCACAAAAACAGAAGCATACATTCAAATAAATAACATCACCTACTCACTTATTACTTTCTAAAATAGGCCAGTAAATACACAGCAGTCACAGTATTTCATTCACTCACTGCTAAACCTGTGTCTTCCCTCATTACCAGCTCACAAGGACAGATAAAGCATGCTACATCTTCAAATTCAGGGAATGAGCTCCTAAAACAGCAACATTCATACAGTGCATGCATCAAAACTCAAAAGTTGCTACAGTTATAAATAACACAGTAAAAACAGGAACACATAGCTCACAGGAATAAAAGAATACATTCAAATAAATAACATCAGCTACTCACTTTTTACTTCTTAAAACAGGCCAGTAAATACACAGCAGTCACAGCATTTTGTTCACTCAGTGCTAAGCCTGTGTCTTCCTTCATTACCAGCTGATGCAAGTGATACAGAGGAAGACTGTGATAGACATGCGCTTCGTGCATGTCTGAGCAAAGTGGAAGATAATCTGTATAAACTTAAATGGTTACAGCTTCAACGGCTTCATTTTGAAGCCTGTTTGCATCACAGAGTGGTCCCCAGAGGTTTGAGAGTATTGAAAATGCCGGCGTATGGCACACACTATCCTGAGTTACTTGCTAGTTGGCAAAACCTCAATCCTGAGACAAGTTTCGAATACATGAAACTTATGATTGATTTCTTTAAACCAGAGGAGGAGAGACTCATTAGTGGGGGGTGCAGGGGGGTTATTCCCTGAATTTGATGATGCCGCATGCTTTATCTGTCCTTGTGAGCTGGTAATGAGGGAAGACACAGGTTTAGCACTGAGTGAATGAAATACTGTGACTGCTGTGTATTTACTGGCCTATTTTAGAAAGTAATAAGTGAGTAGGTGATGTTATTTATCTGAATGTATGCTTCTGTTTTTGTGAGCATTATGTTCTTGTTTATACTGTGTATTTACAGCTGTAGCAACTTTGATGTATGCAATTCATGACTTTGCTTTTTTAGGAGATCACTTCCTGAATTTGATGATGCAGCATACTTTATCTGTTCTTGTGAAGTGGTAATGAAAGAAGGCACAGGTCTAGTACTGAATGAATTTAATAATGTGATTGATATGTTTTTATTGGTTTATTTAAAAAGTGAGTAGCAGATGTTATCTATTTAAATGTTTGTTTTTGCTTTTGTGAGTTATATGGTCTGAAGAAGCCACTTGTAGTGGTGAAAGTGCTTACCTACTCACATCTGTTTATTAAAGTTTTTATGGTTGTCGTGCGTCTGACTGTCATTTGTTTGGTTGTTGCTATAATAATGTATTGATCTTTTTGAGTGTTGTTTGAATTTGTAGTTGAATGTTAAGGGATTGGTCTAGCTAAATGCCTCAACTGGAAACTCAATTAACAAGCTATTAGGATTCAACCCGAATCTATACTGGTTTGGCAGCTACCTTAGAAATAGGACATTCAAAACCTAGTCTGTGAATCAAATCAGAGATGTAGGAAACATTTACATTGCTGTAGTAGAAGGGTCTGTTCCTGTGTTGTCTTCAGTATTTATAAGCAATGTAACTAGCATGGTGCTCCCAGACAAAATTAAACTATATTCTGACATTAGCTTTCACTGAGCTAGCACCTCTGTTCTCCAGAGTGAAAGAGAACTACAATCAGATTCCAATAAAGCATGCCAATAGTTTGCTTGACTTTTGATGCCACTAAAACTAGAACTATGCTCTTCAGTACATCCCACAAACTATCAACTAACCATAATTTGGACCTCTCTTGTGGGTTCAACTAAATAAAAAGGTCAAGTCAAACTCTAAAATTTCTTTGAAATTCTCCATTTTGACTCACATACATTCAGTTAGGAGAAGCTGCAAGCTTTGGCAATGAGACAGTACAGGATAACAGAACACACTTCTTCAGACCAGTAACCATTCCAAAAAGTAATTCAGACATCAGCAGCTACCTATTTTGAGTGTAATACATTGTGCAGCATTGTCACTACTTCTTGTCACAAATCAAACCTTGTCACACAGAGGTGCTAATCTCATGTCTTTTTTCCCCTGTGCCTATTGCCTTCAGGCCACCCCCAACTGGACTCTGCCCATTTGTTTCCCACAGTAGGCATTCAATCATTCCATTAACAGCCAACCAGATGGGCCATTACACAGGTAGTTAGGAAGGCTGCTTGTGATGTGACTGGCACCCAGGCTATGAGGATATTTTCTTAATATGGTCCTAATATCTCTCCCACAGCCCACCTCCACCTCAGCCAGTGGATATGTGACCTACCTCCTCTTTGCAGTACAATTTTTCCTCTGAGAGACTACAATGTTAGGGGATCACATTCCACCCTCCTCCCCCCTGAGGATAGGATGCTCATCTTCCCTGTGCCATCTCTAACAGATGCATAACAACTAAATGACTACAGACCTCTTCATTTAATCTAACAAACCTGTCTAACTTTCCTTCCATCAAAGATCCATTTCATGGACTAAGTAAACAGATCAATATGTGAAAACTTTCCTTTTCCAATCAGTTACACTAAAAAACAGACCACTAACTCTCAGATATAATTTGTACCAGCCATTTTACTATTGGGAAAAGGGTGTTTAGTACCTTAATGTGTAGGGTTATTTAGGGGAAGGGATAGGTGTAGGGTTAGGGTCAGCACCTATGAGTAAGGGAGGGGGATGGGGCTTAGTCACTCAGAAGTACAAAACGAGGCATATTTGAATTACACCTTGTCAAATTCACTTAACACAGTCCACTATCATAACAACAACAAAAAAAAAATCTGTTGGCAGTTTTTAACAGTGGTGTCTTCAGTAATCTGTAAAAGGGCATGGGGCACAGGGGGGTGCAGTCAGAGCTGGAGGACCATGGTCAAATGGGACACTAAGCAGGGTAATGTCCCATTACTTGGCTACTTCTCCCCAGTTACCATAAACACTGTTTAAACCTGTCAGAGTGTGTACAGAATTTTCTTCATGTCTACAATAATTACAGATATCTGGATTTAGTTTAAAACTTTTACTTCGAATTTTACAGCACAAACACTGACAGATATTTGCTAAACAAAACAAAACAGTCTCAAATGAAAACAGACTTGGCATTAACAGTAAACTTCTCTGCCCTTTGAAACTGACATTCATTGAAACGGCACTGAAATCCACATTCAAAGAAAATGCAACTGGCCACTGGCAAATGAAGTTTACCTTTGGGCTGTTTTCAAACTGTAGTCCCTTGCACACATTTTCAGGACAATGCATAAATGATTGTGTTCTTTGATTCACCTTCCTGACTGTATTAAATTATATTCCTTGTACAATACAGCACCACTTACTACAGTACGTTTTAAATTTGTAGTTTTGAACATTTTTCAAGTAGGAAATGAAACAAAATATATGACCCAATAATGACAAAACTGCCCATTTCAAAACATTTCAATGATAAAAGACCACTCAAGCTTCTGTCATTACAATTCACCAATATCATAAATACAATTTTTACAAAAGTAAACGTCATCTGAATTATTCCTCATTAAAGAGATATGTAAGTAATGAAGAGGTTGCTGCTAGGAATGAAGTTTGTATTTCAGTGTTTCATCTACAAACTCAGTGCCTGCTGCCCTTGAAGAATAAACTGCCTATGTTACATTAAACATAAATATATATCTATATACATATATATATATTTATATATATTTATATATACATTTATCTATCTATCTATATATATATATATATATATATATATATATATATATATATATATATATATATAAAAGCTGGTTATATTGCATAGGGAATGGATGGCAAACCGACAACAGGTTCATAGTTAGTACAATGGAGGGAACTCTTAGGACTGCAGCACCCCCATTCCTTAAAGGTATAATACAATATCAGCAATCAATCGACACAGTGTGGGAGTACAACCTTCTGCATCAAAAGCAAGTATGCTACATGTTGTGCTACTAATACTGCTTTCAAATGCTACAGCATAAATAGTGATGCCCATTTGCTAAACAAAGCAGCTGCATATTGTAAACAGACTTGGCATGAACACCAGTAAACTTCTCTTTCCTTGAAGCTCACAAATTCTTGAAAATGCACTGAAGCTCATAAATTCTTGAAAAATACACTGAAACTCACAATTCCTCGAAAATGCATGTAAACTCATTTTGGTGCTGAGAATTCAGGCTCTTGTCTCCTATAATTAAGGCACACACGGTTTGAGCCTCAACAAATTAACAAACCTGCCATCGCTAACAAGGGTACTTTTACAGACACACACACACACACACACACACACACACACACACACACACACACGCACACACACACACACACACACACACGGTATAGCATCAACCTCCTACATAAAGTTATGAGAATGGGATCAGCAGATCATATGGGTAGGCTTATGCTTTATTTCAACATTACTATTTACACCCTCACAGAGTTGTTCTTATTGTGTCAGAACAAATTTTCAGAACTGAAACAGTATATAGATGGCGTAGGCCACAGGCAGTCAAAATGAGACAATGGCTGCCCTTTAAAGTCTTCTAAGCTGGAATGACTAAACAGTGGCTACTGCTGCAAAAACAGGCAGAACATATTAACAGTAAGGAAATTGATTAAAATAATGTAGCCTTAGAATGGGTAGGGAATTACAAAAAACTAAAGAGTTAATGGAAAAATCTGAATTCCACAGAAAAGTTTCCACACATGAAAATGTAGATGGTCATTATCTGTTTAGGTTGATGGCACAACTGTACCCTGACATACCCATTTCCCCTGTTAAGCAGATACAGTAATTTATAAGGGGAGAATGGGTAAGTGTTTTTACCCCAGTGTACTGTTCATTCCTTACAGTACTGTAGACACCTGTGACAATCTGGCAGTGATGAATGATCACAGCTTTGTGTAGTCATTAAGTATTTTGCATTTCCAACTGGCAACTTGCTGACACAGATATATATCTATATATATATATATATATATCTATATATATCTATATATATCTATATATATATATCTATATATATATATATATATATATATATATATATATATATATATATATATACACATACACACACATATATATATATATATATATATATATATATATATATATACATATATACATACACACACACACACACACACACACACACACACACACACACACACACACACACACACACACACAGATATATATTTTTTCCATTTTGGGACCCACTCGACTAGAGAATCAGGAAACCCTTGTTGGCCATTTTTCTAAAGATGCCCCAGTAAAGGCACACTTTTGTCTTATACCTGCAAAGGTACCAACACTGGTGGTGCAGGACTCCCACATAAAACCAGCATTTGCATCCATGCTCTCAGGTTCTTTTGAGCCTAGAAGACCAAACTGCACTTGTAGCAGACGAATCTCCGGTGCTTAGACAAAACAGGCAAAATGTAAAGCAAACACTGAGTAGTATAATTTATGTATTGCTTTTGTTTACCTGGAAAGTCCAACTGGACACAAGTCCCACTTTCAGTGGAGGCCCAGGGAAAAATGCTCCATTTTACAGAATGAGTAGAAGGCAGTTATACAAGATTTACATAATAAAACTACATGCATAAATAGTAAATGAACATACTTACATAGAATTATAATGATATGACATTTAATGAAAATAAGACCGTTAAATAATATAGTAAAATATTAGCTAATAAATAAAGGTTACAAGAGTCTAGTTACTTTCAAATGGAATTAGTTGAAAATTATGCAGAAATATATCGCACACAGAAAAGGAGGAGAAACGCTTTACTGTTAGTGTCTTTGTTAGATTTTATGAATATTAGTCTGAAATTAATTATGTTGTAAATATGCTGAAAGAAAAGGCTTGCTTAAATGCAGAAACAAAGTTTAGTAATATGTGATCAGCAGTCATACTAAATGACCATGGCTTGGAAAAGGAATCTGCTGAATGGACATTCTTCCCTTACAGACTCAAACAGGATGTATGCAAGAGCAAAAATACAAAATCAGCTTTTAAAGAATGGACATTTTTCCCTTACAGACTCAAACAGGATGTATGCAAGAACAAAAATGCAAAATCTGCTTTTAAAGAACACTGACATGTTATTCTGCATATAAAAATGGACACGATATGTTTCCTAAAACAACAGGATATGTTTATGACACTGTGACAATGTGTTTTCTCAAAAATATGTTTTCTGCATGGAAAAACAGGATATGACACAAGAACAGATGTTTTTATACAAAGATCCAAATAAAATACAGGATGTTCACACTGTCAGAAAAGCTGATCTCTGACAATGTGTTTTCTCAAAAATATGTTTTTCTGCATAAAAAACAGGATATGCTTATCAGCATTGGTACAAGAACATATGTTCATATACACAGATCCAAATAGAATACAGAACAATGTGTTTCCTCAAAAATATGTTTTTCTACATGGACATCAGGACACTGTTACAGGATATTCACACTGTCAGAAAAGCTGGTCTCTTACAAGACATTGTTAAACAAGGAAGCTTAGTATTGTTTCTACAGGACTAAAACTGTATATAAAGAGCTTTATAAATCCAGCTATGTTAGAGGTATGGTAGGGACACAAGTCCTAAGGTAAATGTTATATCTCTCACATCATCTGTACTATATGAGAAGTAAAGTTGGAACAGTGCTTTTAAGCTGCAACGTTTGTCCAGTTTTATTTATTATAAAAGTTATTGGTTACTGCTCTTAAAGACAAGTGCTGCAAAGTATATTCTCTCATCAGTGTATATTCTGCAAGTTTCTGTATGCAACAGACTGTGAATGCAAATATAACCAGACTTTGAATTTTAGCAGAATCCAGCCAGCAAGACTGAGTGTCTTAAGAACACTTCAGATCCATCCCACAGCAAGAAGCAGCAAGCAGTAAGCAGAGAGAGCTCAAAATATTTTTTCAATGGCAAGAAGATTGCAAATCCATCCAGGCAAGAAGCAAGTAAATCTCAAAATATTTTTTCAATGGCGAGGCAGCTGAGTGACTAGCTCCATATAATTTTTTCAATGGCAAGCTAGCCTGCATTAGAACCTACAATCTGCATTCAAACACAGGAGGAGTGATGGTAAGCCCTGCAGAGGGTCACTTCAGTTAAATTGCAGTAACTAACATTTGTACGTATGTGTCAATTCTGAACAGAAGTATTCCAGTTTATGCAGCTTGCAGTAGTAAAGTTTTTTAGATGTCTACAATCTGGAGTGAGACTAGTTCAAGAAATTCGCAGAGCCATAAATTCTTCAAGAAAAGGGGGATATCCACTAGCCCAATAGTTCACTGCCTGTTGTGCTTTCCCAGCTTCTCAAGTGACTTTGAAAAATTTCCAGCCATCTGCAACAACAGCCTGATCACCTGTTTCCTTGCTCACTGGTAAGACTTTTTTCTACGTCACATTTTTTAGTATGGTTGCTATTCGACAGTTTGGATATTAGATAGTCTGGATATTAGATTCGACAGTATGGATATTTTCATGCATAATTTAAGCAAATGTAAAAATTGCTATGTTGGTATACACAGCACATTAGTAAATGTAAAACCTTATTAGGGCAGGTTGATAGTAAGGCATTATGCAAATGTATTACAATATTTGACTGGTATCTCAAAGAAAACCATGTGAAATATGACAAATGTTTATTGTGTGCTTCAACAAAACTGCATTTTGTGTATTATGCCATAAAATAATATTGCATCATATTGCTAAAAAATAGACTGTAAAAACAGATCTGAAGAATTAACTAAGGGTAAAGTGTTTCCATTACATTCTGATGTTGAACAGTTATGTCCTGTCACCACATGTGAGTCAAATCAGTTACTGATAGAACCCCTAGTACATTTTGTTACAAAGGAATGTAGTAAACTTCTAAAAGACAGACATAATGAGTTCAGGAAGCTTAGACAAGTTATACATACATCTTTTCAAAAGTGCATAGGAGTTTCAAATTCAGCAGAACAGCTTACTAAAGAATGTCAGAAAGACCATGCAACATTACTGGAAATTCAACAGCAGTTGCAGGATAAAGGAAATAAATTAGCTGAACTGACAAAGACTGGGAACTTCCTGCATACACAGTTAATCTGTGCAAAAGAAATATATTTTATAATATGTTTATGTTTTGAAAATGGTTAAACATACATGGTAGGATGGTAGGATCTGATGTCTGGACAAATCATTCTTAAATGTTTTACTTTCATTCAGTTAAAGCAATACATCTATCAGTACTACAGTAAAGTAAAGCATATGAATGCCATTTATTAGCATAGTCAAAAGGTAAACAAAACTGTTCTAGTGTATAAAATTAAATAAAAATAGATGAGTAAAAATGTAAAGTCACAAGACATGACATGCTTGTATAAAGATATACATATACAAGACAGACATGCATGTGTGTTCTTTTCATCTAGAGTACATCTGTTAAAAATACACAAGAATAACAGGCAGACAACAGCAAATATAAATAATATAAATATAAATATGTTGGTTAAACTAATTTCTATTTTGTTTTTTACAATTTGTTTATAATTATCTAGTAACACCAAACAGTTAAAGTTCTAAATTTTAAAAAGAAAATCACAGATGGTATTTGTCAAACAGTTTTTGTAAAATTAATGGCAGGACAGTTAAATAGTTAAATAGATAAATAAATAAAAAATACTGAAATCCATGTAAGGTAATTGTAAAATGATGTCTATTTATGTAGTATAAATGCATAGTTATGCAAATTACAATCACATTAAAGGAAAAATGCCAAAAGAATTAACTATGGTTTACAGAGTATGAAATGTGAGCTCAGACCTTCCTAGACTGAATGAAAAGTTACAGGAAATGCTGGAAAGATAAGATAAACAACAAGACTGATTGCCAGATAAGTAGCTTGAGTTTTTCTAAAGCATCATTGTTATTAAAACATAATTGTTAAAATGTTTACAGGCAACACTATTTGGTAATTGTAATAAAATGCCGCAATTGTGCATAGATGTCACTTATAATCTGTTTGCAAGTAAATGTTAAAAGGACAAAAAAAAACCTCAGTTGCATCAAGTACAACCAGCAAATGGGCTATAGTATATATACAGTTCAA
Source organism: Protopterus annectens (assembly GCF_019279795.1). Lineage (NCBI taxonomy): Eukaryota > Metazoa > Chordata > Ceratodontiformes > Protopteridae > Protopterus > Protopterus annectens. Next base: position 1,025,444,064 of record NC_056745.1, on the reverse strand, counting down.
ATCAATTGTGCAGGAGGGTGTAAATACCTACTAGAGGTAATATACAGTGAAAGCCTTATTTAGTAACCTAATAAAATAAATGTATAACCAAAGTGTTGAGCTGACATACATTCTATTCTCACAGCATAGGGCAGGTAAACAGTGCTGGAGTACTACAGGGGGAGGGGTACTTTCTCAGTTTTACACTGACTGTATAAGGGGGAGGGGCACTTTCTCAGTTTTACACTGACTGTATAAGCAGTACTGCACAAGGGTCTGAAATGAAGCTACAGAAAAAATAAACAACAAGGGCCTGAAATAAAGCTACAGAAAAAATAAACAACAAGGGTCTGAAATAAAGCCACAGAAAAAATAAACAACAAGGGTCTGAAATAAAGCTACATAAGAATAAATAATAAGGGTCTAAAATAAAGCTACAGGAAAAAATATCTCATTCCTTCTTGACAATACTCTTTTATGGGAAAAAACAGGTATTAGTGTATTACAAATACTGGTAAACTGGATTAAACCTGACAGGATAAGATATTTTACAAGTTGTTAATAGCTATCATAATGGTTATTATTGTATTCTTTAGTATTAAATTGTATTTACAACCTGTTAAACTGTAAAGCTATACAAGAGATGGTTTAAAAAACAAGAGATGAAAATTGCTTTATTAAAGCTATACAAAAGAGAGTAAAGATATGTAAAAAAAAAATGAACAAGATTGGTCACTATTTTTAATATGTTTTTGGCAAAACAATGTTGGTATAAAAAAGCATCAATGACAATGTTGGTATAAAAAAGCATCAATATTTTAATTGCTGAGTATGTAGTTTAAAATAACAGGACATATGTATTTGGTGTCAATTCCACTAGATATTTCTAAAGAGACAAACATTTTCCAAGATTTTGCTTAATATTAATGTTATTAAATTTGTAAGATTAGACTAAATGTACTTTACAGTCTTTGTATGTACAAATGTAGAAAATTTCAGTACAAATGATAGTCTTTGTATGTACAAATGCAGAAAAATTCAGTACAAATGAAATTAATGTCTAGTAATGAATATGTGTGAAAAAAAACATATTTAAATAAAAAATGGGTCCAGGGTACCTACTAGATTGAAATGCATGAACAGCAAACAGTCTATATCAATACATACTGTACAGGATACATCGTAATAAGTTCAAAAGTAATTTGTCAAGTTGTAATATCACTGGTTTTACCCCAGTAAAATAATTGCTTTCAAATATTTATTATCTAAGCCCAGTTCAGTATTTTACCAAGATGTTAATAAGCAGTTCAGAGACATGAACACAATGTTATGGTTAAAATGACATTGAAATTGTGTGTTTTCAGTAGTGTATAAATGCTTGCAGTAGCACATGGTTACTGTCTCTTATAGTTAATTCAACAGTTGCAAAGAGTTAATGAAACAATTCTAAGTCATAAATGAAATTATATGATTGCAAAAGAATAAATTGATCAAGTTAAACTAAAAAGCAGACACAGCTCATAACTGATAAAATATTTTCACAGAATGGTCTGCAAAAGAAAAAATGTTAAATACATTCAGTTTGGTAGTAATACTTAATATCATTGTATTAACTATGTAAAATTGCATTTTGACTTGTATCAATAGAAGACTATAGGTTTGTTTCTTGTGTTTTCTATATAAAATGTTTTGAGTATGTTTAAAAACAGAGGGAATTGTTAGATTTTGTGAATATTAGTCTGAAATTAATTATGTTGTAAATATGCTGAAAGAAAAGGCTTGCTTAAATGCAGAAACAAAGTTTAGTAATATGTGATCAGCAGTCATACTAAATGACCATGGCTTGGAAAAGGAATCTGCTGAATGGACATTCTTCACTTACAGACTCAAACAGGATGTATGCAAGAGCAAAAATACAAAATCTGCTTTTAAAGAATGGACATTTTTCCCTTACAGTCTCAAACAGGATGTATGCAAGAACAAAAATGCAAAATCTGCTTTTAAAGAACACTGACATGTTATTCTGCATATAAAAAATGGACACAATATGTTTCCTAAAACAACAGGATATGTTTATGACACTGTGACAATGTGTTTCCCCAAAATATGTTTTCTGCATGGAAAAACAGGATATGACACAAGAACAGATGTTTTTATACAAAGATCCAAATAAAATACAGGATGTTCACACTGTCAGAAAAGCTGATCTCTGACAATGTGTTTTCTCAAAAATATGTTTTTCTGCATAAAAAACAGGATATGCTTATCAGCATTGGTACAAGAACATATGTTCATATACACAGATCCAAATAGAATACAGAACAATGTGTTTCCTCAAAAATATGTTTTTCTACATGGACATCAGGACACTGTTACAGGATATTCACACGGTCAGAAAAGATGGTCTCTTACAAGACATTGTTAAACAAGGAAGCTTAGTATTGTTTCTACAGGACTAAAACTGTATATAAAGAGCTGTATAAATCCAGCTATGTTAGAGGTATGGTAGGGACACAAGTCCTAAGGTAAATGTTATATCTCTCACATCATCTGTACTATATGAGAAGTAAAGTTGGAACAGTACTTTTAAGCTGCAACGTTTGTCCAGTTTTATTTATTATAAAAGTTATTGGTTACTGCTCTTAAAGACAAGTGCTGCAAAGTATATTCTCTCATCAGTGATATTCTGCAGGTTTCTGTATGCAACAGACTGTGAATGCAAATATAACCAGACTTTGAATTTTAGCAGAATCCAGCCAGCAAGACTGAGTGTCTTAAGAACACTTCAGATCCATCCCACAGCAAGAAGCAGCAAGCAGTAAGCAGAGAGAGCTCAAAATATTTTTTCAGTCTTCTCTTCAAAGGTCTGCTGTAATGGTTAAGTATTATGCACATCTGCCTTATTTTCTTCAAGAAGTATCACTGCAACAGTAAATCATTATATTTGTGTAGAATCACAAGCAGTATGTTGTTACCCCACTAGTTGGGCAGTTTCAGAATCTCAGATAAGCATCAGCCATACCAGAACCACTCTGGGTTGTAAATTGTGCTTGTAACTTGTACTGTTTGGTGAAAGTGTGGAAAATATTCCCTTGCTACAGTTTCTAAAACATATTTAGCATGCATTTATAAAAACATGCCACAGAAGTAGCTTTACCATATTTATCATAGCAAGAAACAATACAACAGGCAAAGTCTGGATAGACATTCTTTTCTTGATGAGAACAAAAAGACAAAATGTTTTGTTTTTAGGGGGCTAAGATGTATAGGCAGCATTATTGAAGCAATGGATATGAATTTTCAACTTGACTACAAAACAATGACCTCAGCTGCCAGTGGATGACCAATATGTGCAGAAAATACTTTCCTTCACTTTAATAGTCTGGACAGAAGAGTGGAACCCGATCAGAATGCTTGAGAGACAGATGTGTGAGAAACATTAGGTTTCCTACTTCTGTGAGTGCCTTTTTGGCTATTATCAGTATCAGGAACAATATGCTTTGTGCACTGTCTACTGAGGTTATGAGTTTCTTCAGCATCAAGAAGTTTCAACTAGTACCTCTGAAAGAGCCCCATAAAAGAACAGCATTTACCATCTGTTGTACTTCTTCCCTAAATGTATTTCACATTTGCCTTCTCACTCTTCCAGCAACTAGCATTTCTACTTGGAAGCATCCTCCTCAGTCTATCCTGGAGGCATAGTTTCCAAGCAAATTTATTAAAATGCTTTCCCTTGTTGGAATTTTTTGCCATTAAAATTTGGGTCCATCTCTAATCTTACAGTTTTGCAAAAAGCAGATTTTCTCACCCCTTAATTAACATACTAGAGAAAAATTCCTTAAAGTACTTTACATGACCTTAAATCAGACTTTTCCTGTATTGTTCCTGGTCTACTATCTATAATTTATTTGATCAAATCTGGTCCAGATTCTGCATAAGATAGGTAGATATTCATTTTCGTCACTTTTTGAAATACAGCCCCCATATATTAGCTGCTTCTAGTATGTTAACACCACCGGAGAACACTTCCATCTTAACAAAGGGGACTGTACCCGTACATCCCATTTGGTACCACCTATTGGCAGAAGCTCTATAAGCCAGCAGCCTAATGCTTCATGTCTAATGAGCTTTTGCAACCTTGCTTAATTGTGTTATGCATTTGCAAATGATTCAGCCTCCTATAACCCCCCCCCAAAAAAAAAAAAACCTTCCCTATGCTCATAGTCATAGTTTTTTTTTTTTTTAAAGACTCCATTTGGAGCCTGACAAAATTAAATTAATGTCATCCACTCCTCTGAAATGTCAGGGACTCTCATCCCCCATGCTTTTGCAACATGACATTTTCCCACAAACCCCTTAAATATCTCCCCATCCCACAATAAAAAACCTTCATTCACTTCTTTACCTTGTTTAGTATATTCTTTGGGGGTAACACCAATTTCTGCAAATGGGCAAAAAGCAAGGAAGAAAGCAGACAACTCTGATGTGCCTCTTACAGCAGGATAAACATTTTGGATAGGCTTGCTATTCTTTCCATGGGACAAAGCACTTGTACAGACTTTTAGCAATAGCTGCACAATCTAAGAAACCCATCTTGGTATACACTTCATACTTCCACAGGACAATGTCAAAGGTCATGTCTGCTGACTATATCTTGGTAGCAGAAAAGACGTGCAGGTACCATTTTGTCTAGCAAATACATTTTTTTCCTGCAAGAGTTTTCCAACTGTCTCATTAAATAACTATCACACTAACTGGCTAAATTCCTGGAGGTTTCACATTCAGGTAAATTAATGCATTAGAGTTGCCAATGTAATTTGTTCAAGCAGCCATTCAAAAACAAGGATATACACTGGAGGTAATATTCCAAAACAGAATATGATCACTTCCTGTAAAGAGGCTGAGCCAGTCCACTGCTTGGGCCAATAACTAACCTAGTTTAAACTATGCTCCCCGCATTAGTCTCTCAAACAGAGCCTTGCAGATATAACAGGTGGAGCCTATGCTAAACAAAATTACTGCTAAAGGAAAAGTAACTGACACATTTCATGTTAACCTTTATTTTAAACAGTAATAATGGTTACTTAGAAGTAAAAGGAAATATTGGTACTCTTTCTGTTTCAAGAAACCTAATGTGCATAACTGAAAATCTTTATAATGCTGGTATTTAATTTGTAAGTTAGACAAGACAATAGGCACATATGCTTCTTGATGGGATGACCCAGGAACTACAGGGGCTAGTGAAATGGAAACTGAAGGACTCAACTCGGGACTACAGGATTAACAGTCCATCGTTTTAATGTTCTGCACTAAACTGCCACACAAATGATTGGTTTAGCCACAAAATACTGCAAAGCAATAACCTTAAAATGTTATGCCTTATAGCAGGATGAGATCTGCAGACACAAGGCACAAGACAGGCCACATCTATCTGCAATCCAGAAAAACATAACACATACAAAGCAACTGTTGGTCTTAGAAGAAAAAAGTGCAAACAACATGCCTTTCAATACACTTCATATATAAAAAAAAATTCCTTATGATTCTGATCTGACAATAATTAATGAACTTTAATCACATGCAACAGCTCTTACCATTGCGTTTTACTACATTATGAGTTTCTTCTTCTTGCAAAAGTGGCAGTTGCTGCCCACTTTTCCAGCAAACATAGCAGCTAAAATTAAAAAATAAAAATAAAAAATCTGTTAAAATCAAGCACAGATTTGTCAAACTTCAAAGCAGCAAAACAAATGACGACTTACAGATTCAAGGCATAAACAAAAGGATATTTAATTAGAGAAGAAACACAGAAATGTATGTAGACTGCAGTTATGAGATTATCGATATAAAGTATATATCTCAAGTAAACACCATAACAGTGGATGCTTAGGATATGTCTCTTTTGACCTTCTAAGCAGGTATGGAAACAGCATACACACACACACACACACACACACACACACACACACACACACACACACACACACACACACACACAAACAGACAGGCACAGACACACACACACTCACTCACTCCCTTGGTGTTAAGTTTCCAGCCTATTGATTTTTATAGCAATCCTCTTGTACTAACATACCTCTCAACCTGGAAACACCACAAGTGCATGTGGAATCCCACAAAAGCACACGGTAAAAGGTACTAAATGTTGCTGAAATCTAGTTTATCTTTCCGATGGACTGCAGCAGCTCATAGGTTAACACAAATTTAATGTATTTTGGTTTACATAAGGGTCACTGTAAAACATGTACGAGTACACTGCTACTTGCAATAATGCCCGAAACACTTGCCATGACAATACCTCTCAAGTATACAGCTTTTTGCAAAATATCCAGATTTTTGCATCATACTTTTGGTCTGTTTGGCAAATCAATAAAGACTGAAATCAGAAAATAATGATAAATATTTGAGTTTCAGTCTTCACACTCTTTAGAAAATTAACATTAATGCAAAACCAGTTATTCTGATGATGTTTTACATTTGTAAGAGCACTATTTAAAAGTCATCCCTATTTTGGGGCATTTGTAGCACCATTACTTATGTTTTTGTCCAGATTTTTTTCTCCAAGAGAATGAGAGGTATGGCAATAATGTAAAAAAGAAAAAAAAAACGAACATAACTTAGCTGATTTGATGGCACCATTACTTCTGAGGAAACTAGGTTCTTGTGAATGAATCTGACAGGCAGTCATGCACTGCTGCCTTACGAAGTTGATCATCACGTCAACCATAACTTACAAAAAATTGTGAACTGAAGGGGCCACTCGGAAATTCATGGCACCTCATTAGTTTGCCCTCAAAACTGGTAAATACTGAGGAGTTTGGTACAGTTAAGAGGTCTACCAAATGAGCTTTTTATTGTTATGATTTGATATATATAGAAAACATTTATATGATTTACAATGCTGGAAAATCTCACACTTGCCATCATTTTACCACACAACTCTGGATTCTAAAAGACTTAGTTTAACTGGTATAATGTTTACTTGCACAAAAGCATTACATTGGAACAACTAACTTTAGTATGACAAAATATTTCAGAATCTGACTCATGTTGCTAATAAATTAGCTTTACTCACTTTATTGCTTTTACATTTCTCATATAAATTGATGACATCCTCCTCCCCTACAATATGCTTTCTTTATTTTCAGTTTGTCATGTTCATATCACAATTGGTGCTCTCTGCCTGAGATTTCCTGTTTTGGCCCCCTTTCTCTCCCTTCCCCCTCCCTTTGATTAATGCTGCCTTACTCATTCTCTCTGTCCTCTACAATTGTGTTCTACAGCTCATGCAGTTTAAGTAGTCCTTGTACAGCTTATCTGATGCATAACAATGTTCTTGCATTAGAAAGCTTTTGCTTTTAAATAGATTTAATGGAACTATATCTTTATACAATTCCATGTCAGATGCATTGCTAGTACCTCTATCACAGTATAATCTCCATCCTAATGGATCACTTACCATGACTCCACATTACCTCCTGTAATTTGTACCTTTGACCCATGCTACTATTGTTGAAAAAAGTTTTCAAATGAGTTAAAGAACGTGGTTAACAAAAAGTCAAGCAAATAAATAAAAAGGTCTCCCTTTATTTTGTATAAAGTGCACTCAGTCATGCACCCACGAAAATGTCAGCTTAAAGTTCTACTTCAGGAACTCTATAGGAACACCTCAGGAAGCATACACCATTAAACTCTCAAGGCTAGATGGGCAGGAAAAGAAGTTATGTACTCACAGTAATGTTCCATCTGTGATGTCCATTTTCATTCTTCCTCAACTTGTAGGTCTTTGATGCAACCTTCAGCTCTAACTCGGCCACTTTCCACATCTTAGGCTCTGAAGCTCGAGCTCCTCCCCTACCCATAATGCCTCATTCCCCCAGATTACCTCACATCGAGTTTGCTGCCAACATATTGCAGACTATATATAAAAGTATACATATAATTAGGTAGTTACTAGAAAGAGACAGATCAAGGCTCAGGAGCTAAAACAGGAACTTTGGTTCCTATAAGCATATCCATCATACTTTCGCAGCCATGGGTAGGGGAAGGAGGGTGGGAAAGTTGAGGAACAATGAAAATAGACAACACAGATGGAATGTTATGGCGAGTACATAACTTCTTTATCTGATGTTGTCATTTTAATTTGTTCCTCAACTTGTGGAACAGAGTCCCCAGCTACAGTAACCCTGGGTGGCCCTCATGGAAGGATATTCCAGAACACTGCATAACCAAAAGTAGCTCTATTTCTGGAGGCAATATCTAGCTTACAGTGTGAAATAAAGGTATGACAGCTTGACCATGAAGCTGCTGCACAAATATCATCAACTGAAACTCTAGACTAAAAAGCTTGGGATGCTGACATGGATCTGGTAGAATGGGCTTTGACTTGTGTGGGCAAAGATATAGCCTTCCATGTATACACAAAAGAAATGCAATCTCTAAACCATTTGGCTAACATGATCTTAGAAATTGGTTTTCCTTTTCTGATATTGGTAAAGGATATGAACAGTTGTTCAGACTTCCTGAATGATTTTGCCCTGTCCCGATAAAAACACAGTTGTCTATGAACATCGAATAGATGAAGGATATACTCTCCCTTGTTTTGAAAATTGGGAAAGAAAAGGGGAAGGTTGATGGACTGATTAATATTGTTCACTGCAGCAACTTTGGGTAAAAAGGAAGGGTGGATACGTAAAGTGGCTCTGTCTTTATGGAAAATCAAATAAGGAGGTTTGGAAAAAAGGGCTTGTAACTCTGAAACCCATCTTGCAGAAGTGATAGCCACCATGAAAACAGTTTTCCAAGTAAGGAATTTCAAATCATCTTTGTCTGACGGTTCAAATAGAGGATGGACCAGTGCCTGAACAATCAGTCAGATCCCAAGGAGTGGTGGGATCCTTGACAGGAGGGCATAGCAAGAAGGTACCTCTAAGAAAGGCTTTGAACAAATTTGAAGAAGCCAGTGATGAAAATTTTTCTCAGATGTTATAATTTGAAATGGCCACCAGTTGCACTTTTACAGTGAAGTAAGTTGCCCCATTTTGGAAGATGTCAGCAAGGAAGTCTAAGACCGCAGGAAGAGGATCCAACTGATTCTGCTGAGCCCATATAGGTTCATAGGTTCATAGGTTTATACTAGGCTATCTGCCCTAAGGCATTTATAAGCCTAGCCCAAATTATTGTGGCTTACGCCACCCCTTATATGAAAAAATACTGTGCCCATTAGTTTGTTGTGCCTCTGTCCAGCAGTGACACAGAGATGATTCCCGGGGTAAACCTACGATCTCCCATCCACAGGTCTAGATTTCTCTTGAACAGAGTCAGCGAGGTGCTCTGCCTCACATGGACCGGGATTTTATTCCACAGCATAGGGAGTCTCTGAGTGATAAATCTATCCCTTCAGCACGCCCTATTTATATCCGTGCTAAGGTTTAAGTCGCTTGCTCTAGTGGTTTTGGTGGATTTGGATTTTTGAGGTGGAGCATGTCCATTAATTCGGGTTGGACATATCCTTGTATGTGAGGTACATGTCACCTCTGAGCAGACGGTATGTGACTGAATAGAGCTGGAGTTTCTTCAATCTGGCAGCATATGACAGATTTTGGAGTCCCTTTATCCTTTTGGTGAGGAACTTTGGGGTCTCTCCAATTGCTGCAGATGTCGGGTGAGATACATCCCGAATGGGGCATTGTACTCGATCATTGGTCTGATAAGTGAAGAGTACAGGGAACAATGACCTCACTAGATCTGGATGTGAATCCCTTCATGATCAGGTGGGCAATGTAGAAGGTCTTTCTAACCACTTTAGCAACGTGAGTGTCAAAAGAAAGGCCACTGTCAACCTGGGTCCAGGTCCCTGATAACCTCTTCTGTGCTTAGTGGATTGCCACTTAGATGATAGCTTAGGGTTACCTTGTTTTTCCCGGAGGGTATGGCTATACACTCTTCGGCATTTAACTTCAGGCCATGGCTCTGGCACCAGCTATCTGTTTCCGTGAGTCCCTTCTGAAGGATATCCGTGTCCGATGCACTTTCCACTATGGCGCCCAGTTTGCAGTCGTCTGCAAACTTTGTCAGCCAAAGTCCTCCCATGTTGGCCTGTACTTCTGAGAAGTAGATGCCAAACAATAGGGGGCCAAGGACCGAGCCGTGTGGGACACCACTTGTGACCGGATTGGAGTCTGACACAGCGCCAGCAACTCTAACCCTGTGGGTTCTGTCCTTAAGCCAGTTTGCAACCCATCTTGCGACATATGGGTTTACATTTAAGCTGGTAAGCTTTTCTACAATACCCAAGTGGGGTATTGTGTCGAAAGCCTTTGCAAGGTCAAGGTAGGCTGTATGGACTGCCTTTCCCTCATCAATGGCCTTGGTGACTGTTTCGAAGAAGTCGACCAAGTTCAAAAGGCATGATCTTCCCTTGACAAAGCCAAAATGGGTCGGGTCCAATGTCTGCAAGTCCCCTATATCTTTGTTTATGAGCTCCATTATGATCCTCTCCATAGCTTTGCAGACTAGACTTGTTAAGCTTATGGGCGGTAATTACCAGGGTCCCAGAGGCGCCCGCCTTTGTGGAGTGGGGACCACAGTTGCCGCACGCCACTCCTTGGGCACGTATCCTGTGGTAAGGCTGAGATTAAACAGCTACCTTATGTGCGGGTTTAATTCCTCATTTAGCTCGTGTAGCACACAGCCGGGGACACCATCCGGTCCCATTGATGCTGTGTTTTTAGCTTTAGAGAGAGCAGCTTTCACCTGCGCATTTGAGATGTCCGGGAGGCTACACTCGGCTGGGATAGTTATCTCTCCTTTAGGGGGGGAGAGGGGGGTGAAGTTTGCACTGAACCTGTCTGCCAGTATGTTGGCAATGTCTGTGGGTTCAGTGATTTTTGTATCATTTTGGACTAATTCTGAGCATATCTGGGAGTTTCCACCCAGGTTCCTAACATAGCTGAAAAAGGCCTTATGATTGTCCTTTGAATCCATGGCAATTTTTCTCTCAAAATTGGCCTTAGTTGATTTTATGAGTGCTCGTATTTTTACTAATAATGATCAGGGTGACTTCCCTTTTATGGATTTTGTTCTATCACGTAATAGCTATCTCCTCTTATTGTAAAGTTTGTTAATGGCTGGGGTCCACCAGACTGGACGAATGCCCTTTGTGGAAAGAGTCTTGGTTTAATTTGGGATAGCCCGATCCATACAGTTCTGGAGGTGTCCATAGAAGACATTTGTAAGGGCTTCCAGCTTGAGTTGTGGTTTCCACTGGCTCAGGGGCCTTGAAGGATACCACACCAGTCTTGAGTAGTGTGAAGTTTGCTTTAGAGAAGTTCTTCACTATGGTCTTTTTGTTTGGGGTGGGGGCGGATGTGGATTTCCAGTGAGATTAGTTTATGATCAGATCTCACCAATGAGGGATATACTCCGTGTGGAGCATTTTGTCCCCATGTTTGTGACAATGAGATCTAGTATATTTTCTCCTCTCGTGGGAACAGTGACTAGCTGTTCCATGGCATTTGAATTTATGAACTCCAGGAACCGCTGGGCTAGAAAGTTAGGGCTTGAGTATGTTCCCAGTCTATATTCGGGTAGTTGAAGTCACCCAATATGATGGTGTTTGGAGATACATTTATATCCTCCAGTGTCTTCAGGAAGGCTGTGTGGGGTTCCTGAGTTTGAGAGGGTGGCCTGTAGCATGCTACAATTTGTAGAGCAGTTTTGCCTATGGTTAGTTGCACCTGGATGGTTTCCGAAGCTTCGGCGTTGCCACCAACCTGGAGGTGTGGGTATCCTTTATGAATATGGATACACCTCCTTTTGTGGTGTGGTCCGGGTTTTGGGGCCGAACGCATGATATGAGGTAAAACCTAATAGTGCCGGGTGCTCTCAGGAGCCTTGAACCAGGTTTCAGTTACAGCACAGACATCGATGTTCTCCATACTGAGAAGGGCCTCGAAGTGCGTGCATTTTGAGATTTAGACTTCTGGCATTGAGCAGCATTACCCTCAGTTTCTTCCCATTTTTGTTTTCTAGGGTGGTAGGTTTAGAATTTGAGCCTTGCCTAAAAAAGGCACTGTGGGGGTGGAAAGAGCCTTAGCCAATATCCGGAATCCCAGGGGTGACAGGTGCAAGCCGTCCTCATAAGCAGCGTGACTTGTCAAGCATGTCATCCCAGGCAGACAGACACTGGATCCCCTTTGAATGACACCAGACATTAAGCCAATTGTTAAAGCTGATCATCTTGTCTCTATATTGTGGCATCATTCTTGGTGAAGGAAGGATACTGCTCAGGGTTAGGGTCATACCTGCCTGGGCTACATAATCAGAGAGCTCCTCTATGTCTCTTTTCATGTAGTCCAGGGAGGTCGCCTCAGGTCGCTCACACCAGCATGGACAATGACTGTGTCATATTTGTACTCTGCCGTGGAGTGACCCAGTGCTTGTGTTATGTGGCGGATTCTAGCCCGATAGGCAGCTTACTGTGACTCTCTCCTTGTTCAGCCTGATGAGTGGGACGCCAGTGTGCCTGACTATGGAGTCACCTATGACAAGTATGTTTGGTGTTGTATTTGGCCTTAAGGGCTGTGACTGCTTTACACACTGCTTTTGTGGTTTATGTGTTGCTTGTGGGGTGTCTTGAGGTAGCAGTTGTTTGGGTGTCTGCTTTGGAGGCCTCTGCTGTTTAGGTAAATTTTTACTCAGAGCCTCCGAGTATGTCTTTGTGTGTTTATGTGTTTGATTCAGTGGAGTGGTAGCATTATGTGAGGCTGGTTTTGTGGTGTGTGTAGTTGCCTTCTCCTCCTGTCTGGTCTTGCCAGTCCTGAGTTGAGAGAGCTCAGCCTCCAGTTTGGCTAAATAGCTGCATCTCTTGCAAGTATTTGTGTTATGTGGGAGGAGGAGAGGGTTGTCTGTGTACATGAGGCAGTTATAACATTGCCTCAAGATTCCCAGATTCACCAGCTGGACCGAGAGGAGATTGACAACTGACCTTTGGACATGCTAGAATAATATTGGGAAATCCTTAATTGAAAACAAGGGCCAGTGGGGAGTGAGGGTGTAGTGCTTTTAATTTTTAGTGCTGACTTATATAATTGCTTTAGTGAGCAAGTGCCAGGTAACTTGAGTGCAATGTGTTACAAGTAACTAAATGCAAAAATGACAAACAGTAACTTTCTTTCAAGTGAAACAAGGAAATAAGTACAGTAAGCAATGCAGATATCACTAGTGATCCACAGAAGCGCTGAGAAGTTGCGTATTAGGTGGAATTAGCTTCCAGGGAAATAACAAGCAAACAAACAACAAGCATATAAACAAAGCTAGATTCAGCAGGCCTGGATATGGAGAATCTTTTTCATTTGCTCTTATAAACTTTTCTAGTGAGTGGTTTGTGGGATGAAATCAAAATCTTTTGGATGGTGGAAGAAAGCCTGGAATGTCTAGCCATCATCAGAATTGGAGAAACCATGCAGTTATTTTCAGGCCTGGGAGATCCAGGTGATTCTGCCCTGATGGATGGGACGATAGATCCGGAACCGGTTCCAATGTCCACGGAGTGCAGATGAGATGAGACCACAGGAAGGTGAACCAGACTTGTCGAAACAAGAAAGGAGCAATGAGGATTACTCTGCTCTTCAACCTGTGTGCTTTCTGAAGAAGCATGGGAATTAGTGGTAGATGTGGGAATGCATAAAATACACTGGGGGGCCAAGGATGAACTAGAGCATCTCTTGGGGACTGTTCTGGAGGAGGGATCAGGGCAAAGAACCTGTTGCATTTGTTATGAGGGGACACAGAGATTGCAGCAGCTTTGACCCCATTTGTGAAATATCACGTTTGCCACTGATTGTTTTAGAGAACACTCGTGAGGCATCAGCAAGACTCTGCTCAGCCTGTTAGCTAGAATGTTGCACTCCCCAGAATGTGCATTGCAATTAGAAAGCAGTTGGTACAGATCACCCATTACCATACTCTCATTGCCTCTCGACATAGGGTAAGACCTGGCTGCTTGTGTATCGTATAACTGACATATTGTCTATTTGTATCACAATAATTCTTAGAGGAAGCATGCTGTGCAGGGCTTGCAAAGCTAGAAGGACCCCTCTCATCTACACGAAGTTGATAATGCAGATTGGTTTCCTGTGACACCCACGTGCCTTGGACTGTCTGTCCTAAGAAATGCCTCATCCATCCTATCTGGGGGGCGTCCGTGGTCAATATGGCAGTTGGAGAGGGGGGAATGTCCTTGTTTGATATCTGAAGAATGAAGCCAACACAGAAGCTCATTTTTGCGCGCTCTTGAAAGTTTGATCGGATAGTTTAGGGATGTTGGTGCAAGGACCACCGGACTGCTAATGTCCACTGCAGAATTCTCATGTGTAGCCTTGCTGTGCTCGGAGATCTAATTTCGCTGGCAGTTTCTGTATTGAAAGAATCTGTCCGATATGTAGTCTTAGAGTGAAATTCTGTCTAGAGGGAGGAAGGCCAGGGTTTTGGATCTGTCTAGATGCTCTCCTATGAAGTCTATTACTTGGAAAGGGTCCAACTGTAATTTCTGCATGTTGATGGTTATGCCTAAGGTAAGGGCTAGGTGTAACAAATAATCCCTGGCTTGGGTGAGTAGATGCCTGGCTGGAATGGTGAAGAGCCAATCATCCAGGGAAGGAAACATGGAATCCCTGCAGTTTCAAGTGAGCTACGACTACCACCATGCATATGGTGAACACCCTGGGGGCTGTTGTGAGACCAAAAGGGAGGACTGTTATTTGGGAGTAAATGGCTCCTAGACGGTATTGGAGATACCTTCAGGAGCATTTGTTCATTTTGATATGATAGTATGTGTCCTTGAGGTCTATCGAGCACATCCAGTCGTCCATTTGCAATAGATGTTGAATGGACTGGACTGTGACCATCCTGAATTTTGAGTTTTTTACTGACTTGTTCAGGGATGTCCGGTCCAATACTGGCCTCATTTTCCGGGAAAAAAGGGTTTTTTTAAAAAAAGTTATCTGTTGTGTGGGTGTCAAATTTGACTTTATGTTCACATTGAATCCCAGGTACTTAAGCAGATTTTGAACAAATTCCCGGTGCTGGAGTAAGACATCCTTGCTGTCTGCTTGAATAAGGCAGTCATCCAGATAAGGGTAAATTTGAATTCCCTTGAGTCTGCAATAAAGCTACTACTGGTGCCAGGCACTTGGTGAAGACCCTGGGTGCAGTAGACAAGCCAAAGGGCAGCGCAGAGAATTGGTAATGTTTCGAGCCGGCCTTGAACCTGAGGAATGTTCTGCACTCCTGTCTGATAGGGATGTGTAGGTAAGCCTCCTTTAAATCCAATGTCACCATCCATGCATTTTTGCTCAACATTGGCAGGAACTGCTGCAGAGTAAGCATCTTGAACTTTGGTATCTCCAGGAAAGTATTTAAGACTGACAGATCCAGGATGGGTCTCCATGAATTTTTTCTGGGAACTAGAAAGAGCCTTGAGTAAAAGCCTTGCCCAGTCTCTGATTGTGGAACCAGTTCTATGGCCCTCATAGCCATGAGGGATCCCACCTGGTTTAATGCCTCTGCCCATTGGTGTTTTGGTAGGTCTGGCCATCCGTTTGGTCTTGGCAAGGTATGAAAGTGGAATTTGTAACCTCTTGAAACTACATCCAGAACCCAATTGTCTTGGGTTATGCAAGTCCAATTTTGTTGAAAAATAGAGAGTTTTCCTCCTAGAGGGGCTTCCAGGAAAGAGGTTCCTGGAGCCATGCAGGGGGAGTCTTTGAGCCTGTTTTCTATAAGATTGAGGTCTGTCCTCTCCACCCCTGGGGGTGGATGCACTCCACTGTCTAGGTCTGTAAGAGGTCTGTGCTTGGGCCCTCCCTCTGGAGCGCCTATATCTACCCCTCTGAGGCCTGTCTGAGCTGGGAAAGGACCAATTTTTAGTTGGCCAATTTCTGCTAAATCTTGGGGGCTGAACTTGTAAGAAATCCTTAACCGTTTGCATGGATTTTGCCTTATCCTCCATTTTCATTATCACTTCTTCAGCCTTAGACCCAAACAAAACATTATGCTGAACAGGAGCATCCAGTAACTTTGCTTTCACTTGATCAGGTAAGTTTTGTTCCTTTAACCAAGCATGCTTCTAATGACTGTGCCAGTGGCAGCCGCCCTGCATGAAACCTCCAAGGCATCAAAACCACAGTGTAAGCCATGCTTCCCCACTTGCTCAGTAGCATGCATCAAATTGTGTAATTCCTTATTATCTGCACATGCAGAAATGGTACCTAGCTTTTGTTTCATAACAGACAGCAGAAATTGCTGATATTTTAGCTTATGAAATTGACAATTTAAAGCCCTAATGGATAAAGTAGCAGAAGTGTACACTTTTTTGCCCCATCTCTCCAAAGCTCTAGAATCCTTATCTGATGGAATAGGGTTTTTAGCAGAGGTGGCCTTAACACCCTTAGGACCCTGAGAAATGGTTTCTGGATCAGCAGCAGGATTTTTGTAAAGGAACTGGTGGGAGTCAGGGACCCCTGTCAGGCTTAGCAGGGGCTGGAGTAAAGGAGTCAGGAGTTAAATTAGCCTCAGAAAAGACATCATCCACAATATCCAAAATAGGAGGAATAGCCAGGGGTCTCTGTGTTGGAGAAGAAGAAGGAAATCCCTAAGCCTTCTCTTAGATTCAGAGTACTCCTGTCCTTCCCAGTGAAAATGTTCCCTCATGTCATGTAAAGTTTCCCTAAAAGAAAAATCCTCAGGGGGAGAAGCTGATGGAATGGATTCCTCAACATCAGAATCCTCATAAGGAGGGAAAGTATATTCCTATTCAGAGGAAGACACTGAAGAAATAGATGCCTGATCAGAGGATTCATAATCCAATTTTGCCTTGGCCTTTTGTCTGGAAGGGGATGTGAACCCCTAATCATGGTTAGTAAGTCCTCCGCCATTTTAAGCATCTGTTTCTGAGATTTGGGTCCCAGATCAGAAGAGGCCTGGGCTGGAGTCTTTGATTTAGAAGGAGTCTTCGCCTTTGTCTTTGCCTTTGCCTTTATCAGAAGCTGTGTAGGCCTGAAAACCCCCTCGGAAGCCCAGCGGCTCCGGACCCATCCGAGGGAGCATTATCCTAAGGTCCTGCAGCTGGAGTACTCAAAGGCCTAGTTGGCTCCTCGTGGGAGTCCGTTTCGGCAATCGGTTCTGAAATGGCCGATGACAGGGGCTGTGAAAGCACCTCACTGATGACGGCCGAACCTGTAGCTGGCTCTACTTGTAAACCATCGTCTGATTTGTACCTCGGAGGCCTGTCCTTATCCTTGCGTCTTTTGTGAACTCCGGTAGTCGGAAGCGTGTCCGACGACATATTGTAATTAAATCACCTGCCAAAGTAGTGAAAAGCAAAATCGTACCTCCGCTTAATAGTACGTTGGTTAAATCTAGCACAAAACAGACAACTAGCTACATCGTGGTCAGGGCCTAAACAAGGAATACAGTAAGAGTGGAAATCCTTATGAGGTATTTGCTTCCCACAAGAAATACAATTAACTTTTTCTGACATCGGACTGGAGCAAGAAAAAAATTTCCTCAACGGGGTACTTAGCTTTGAGAAGAAGAAGAAAGTCTTCGGAATGAAGCACGAAAAAATATCAGAAGTCAGCCGACCGGCACTTGCGAACTTTTTCCACCGCACGGCAAGAAAGACTGGAGAACATGGCATCGGCTGGCAGCTTTGTACTCCTGGCGCTGTGACGTTAGGGGAGCATGACTGAACAGCTGACGCCGGACCCAGACTTTGGGATTCTGGCCGACCGAAGGCTGCCTGCCGGCAGGAAGAACCCTACAGTGATGACTGCAACAGTGAAACACAATGAACATCGTAGGTATTGTCTGCAGGATCCTCTTATTGGGTTGTGCAGTAAGCTTCCTTTAAGTCTAGGGTTGCCAGCCAGGCATCCTTGGCTAGCATAGGAGGAAGCTGTTGAAGAGTTAGCATTTTGAATTTTGGAACCACCAGAAAGGTGTTGAGACTAGAGAGGTCCAGGATAGGACGCCAAATGCCAGGAGTTGTCTTTTGTGGGTACCAGAAAAAGTCTTGAATAAAAACCTTGTCCCCATTGTTCTGTTGGGACAAGTTGAATATTCCGGATACTGAGAAGAGAGATAACCTTCTGTTGGGCCTCTGCCCACTGATTTGGGGGTAGGCCTGGCCAACCACTTGGGGTTGGTAGTGTGTGGAAGTGGAATCTGTATCCTTGGGAAACTATGCTTAAAACCCATTTGTACTGGGTAACGAGTTCCCAATTTTTTGATGGCAGGGCGAGCTTTCCTCCTAAGGAAGCAGGTAGTTGAGCAAGGCTTGGAAGGGTTAAGGTTAAGTCATTGTGCCATTTTTCCGTAGGGGGTGGCTCACTACTCCCTGCTTTGGAAGTGGGAGCCCCCCACTGCTTAGATCTGTGCGTAGCCTGAGACTGTAGCCTAGGTGGTCTGCTTTTCCTGGGTTTGGACTGAGAAGGCCTGGAAGGTACTGGAAAGGACCAGTTCTTTGAAGGCCAATGCCTACTGAATCTGGGAGGCTGTACTTGTAGGAAATCTTTAACAGTTTGCATAGATTTAGCTTTTTCCTCCATCCTTTTGAGGACTTCTGCTTTGTTGCCAAAAAGGTGGTCTTGGTTTAAGGGAGCATCCAGTAATTTAGCTTTAACATGATCTGGCAAGTTTTGTTCCTTAAGCCAAGCATGCCTTCTAAGTACAGACCCAGTGACAGCAGCCCTGCAAGATGCTTCTAAAGCGTCAAAACCACATTGCAAAGTATGTTTACCAACTTGTTCTGCAGAATGCATTAAATCTTGCAATTCTTTGTGTTCAGCACAGCCAGGAATCAACATCATTTTCTGTTTAAGTAGTCCCATAATATGCTGCTGATACTTTAACATATGAAACTGGCAATTTCAAGCCCTAATGGCCAAAGTAGCAGAAGTGTATATCTTCTTACCCCATCTGTCTAAGGCTCTAGAATCTCTATCAGAAGGTGTAGAATTTTTGGCAGCAGCAGCCTTAATGCCTTTTGGTCCTTGGGAAATGGTCTCTGGATCCGCAGAAGGATTCTTGAAGAGGAACTTGTGAAAGTCAGGTACTCGGTAGTACATGTCAGGTTTTCTGGGAGCTGGAGGTAAAGTGTCTGGGGTAAGGCTAGATTCCAAGAAAGCATCATCTACAATGTCCAGAACAGGAGGGATAGATAAAAGACTGTGTCTCTTTTTGGACTCAGAGAAATCCTGGCTTTCCCAGCGGAAATGCTCCCTAAGACTATGCAAAGTTTCACCGAAAGAAAAATCTTCTGGAGGGGAAGCAGAGAGAATGGAATACTCTGCATCAGAATCCTCATAAGTAGATAAGGGCAAATCCTGGTAATCAGAAGGAGCAGAAATATCAGATTCCTGATCAGAAGAATTAGAAGGAAAATCAGTTCTACGGCTCTTAAAGGGGGAAGGCTGGCTTCCCCTAATTAAGGTAATAAGGTCTTTAGCCATTCTAAGCATTTGTTTTTGAGGCATATGGGCCTGAGCCTGCGGTTTGGTCGTCTGTTTTCTAGGCGTAGTGCGAGTTTTTGGCCTGAGGAATTCGGAACTTCTGGATGGAAATGGCGCCGTTTTAATATGAATGTCTGTAGGCCTGAATACACCCTCAGATGCTGATGCCTGCACAGCGGTTCCGGACCCTTCCAAGGTAGAGACATCTGCAGGTTCCATAGTCGAAGAAGCATCTCACGGCATACCAGACTCGGAATGGGTCTCAGTAGAGGCCTGCAAATCTGAAGTAGCGGGTATCAGGGGCTGTGAAAGTGCCTCACTGAGTATTGATGGACTGGCAACTAGCTTAATGGAAGAGTCGTCGGCAGTTTTGGACCTATACGGTCTGTCTCTGTCTTTATCCTTACGTTTTTTCAGAAAATCGGTAGTCAGATGGCTTAACAAAGCCATTTCAGAGTACAGAAATAGAGTACGAAAATAACTGGCTGCAAAAATAGCCCGACGATGAATAGTTCGGGCGTTGAACAAGGCACAAAACTGCCAGAGAGGGACGTCGTGGTCTCGGCCTAAACAGGGGATGCAGTAAGAATGAAAATCTCTGAGGTATTTGCTTTCCACAGGCAAGACAATTGTTAACTTTTACTGACATTGGTTAGAGCAAGAAAAAGGATCCCCAACGGGGTACTTATGTTTGTTGAAGACTTCGGGTCTGAAACTTGAAAACGAAAATTTCAGGAGACTGCCGACAGGCACTTGCGAACTGCTTCTGCTTCAGGCACCGCACGGCAAGAAAGACTGATGTAATGGCACTGGCTGCATGTTTTATACCCCTGACGACATGACGTCATGGAAGAAGTGACAACATCCAAAGAAGAAATCCGAAGACTCTGGTATTCAGGCCGGCTGTTGGCTACCTGCAAGCAGATAACTCAAATGTGATGACTGCAACAGTGAAATGCAAACAACATCTGGATAAGTACATAGTTTATATCAGGTCTTCTAAAGGAAGAGATTTCTGTGAATGGAAGTCTAGTCTTGGGGACATATTTTGGGTGGTTCTGCTGGGAATGATTTGACGATTCTAAATCAATGTACATGTTATCCCCACTGGCTGAAAAATGAGAATTTGACATCCAGTGAAAATCAGACTTGCTGTGTAACTGTAAGTGTGAAGGGTTGTTTGTGACCATGTGTTTTTTTTTTCCTTTGTTATAGAGGAGTACTTGTGAAGCAAATCATTACCCAGTAATTTCCCTGTAGCTATTACAAGACATTATCAGACCTTAAAAATAAAAAAAATATCAACTCTTCTTAGACTGTGCAAGGCAACATTCTTGTTTCCCTTTCTAAATTAAGTGTCTGAAAAAATGAATATTCTTCTTAGGTCACAAGGTTTGGTATAATGAGCTGTCACTTTAACTGGCAAAGGATGTTGGGAGAACTCAGCTCTTGTGAAATTTTAACAGCAGATAAGCCAGGGCTGTTGGGCACTGTAAAGAAATACAGAGGACAAGCCTTCCTATAACCACCAGGTGGCAGGGAGGTAAGTCCAGTGTAATAATGGAGAAACCTAAACAAAGTACATGGGAAGGAAATAGAGGTGGAAGCAAGGTTGTATACCAAATATTCAGAAAAGCATGGCTAAAGATGGTGGGTTTGGATCTTGCTTTCCTCTTTTTCCATGAGTATCCATTCACTTGTTTGAAGAACTTCTGTATGACCAAGTCATTTGCCTAAGTGTATCCTCCAAGAAAGTCTGAAGGTAAACCTTTTGGCAATCTGGCAATTGCAACTACCTCTGACAGCAACTCCAAACAAGCAGCTGAGAAACTCGTGTTGTTCAAATGTGCTAGGTGATATTACACCAGTGTAGACAATACGCTGCACCAGGCCTGTTCATCACTTACATTGGTTATCCTTCCACAGAAATTATAGACCACTCGCAATAACCCTGGAGTGGTCAGGCAGGAGAATCAAACTCTTGTATGGTCTTTACAGAGTTCTTTCTTGGAGGAAAAGCAGACTTCTGCACAATCCTATATCACTGGTTTTGACTCAGCTCTGCAATGAACTTGGTCATAACCTGTAATATATTGAAAGATCACCTTTTCATATCACCAAAACAAGCAATTCCATTTAATTTCTGAGTGATCAGATCTCAGCCACACAGCTCCAGGGTCTGGGTTCAATCCTGACTTTACAATCACTGAGGATTTTGCATGTTTGTCCCTTTGTCTGTATTGTTTTTTTTCCAGGTATTCCAGTTTCAAACCACTATCCAAAATAAGCTGGGGTAACTGGTTACTCTGTACGTCTGTTATACTGTACTTACTTCTGTATTTACCCATGCCCTTCTGGTCCATGTTGCACTCCAAGAGGGTCTAAGGACCACATTTACTCTCCCATTTAACAAATGAGTAAAATCATTTAAAAAAGAAATGGAATGGGGACAGGCTATGACAATTGGGCCATGATGGAGCTCAAGCAGATAATCCAAGTAATGGACAGGAAACAGAGAATGGAAATTTACTGGGCTTCCTACCTCACTTGAGTCTTACTCAGTCTCACATACTTTAACTTATAAACTAGAAGAGACAAAAAGAACACTCTGTTGAACAGGACATTAACAGTCACATGGAGAGGATAACAGATGTTTAAGAGAATTATACAAAATTCTGAAAGGTTTATAGATGCTGTTCAGACTTTATTTCCATATCCTCTGTCTAAAATCTTAATCCATTCTACACTTTCTCCAGGTTTTAGCTTTTTCAAGGAGAGTTGGCAAGGCCACCCTCTATCTTCAGCTTTGTTGTTGCTCAGACACTGGTAAACAATATGGAATTAGCAGGTTAGTCATGTCATACCAACCTGAGGACTGTCTAATTCGTGGGAGATGAGTTACTACCAACAAGTAACTCAGCTAAGGATATGAGGGTTACACTGCATCACTTCATGATGTTTACAGATCTGTCTGGTTTGTGAGTTGAGCAAAACAAGATGGGAGTGCTTTGCAGTTAGTAGCTCTGTTGACAGAGTAAGAGACCTTTGGGGTGTAACTGGGATAAAGAAATCTGCCAATATACAAGCATTTTTCACAGATCCCCTCCAAAATGTTGGCCATAAACCTGCAACTAGACTGCAATAGCTTTCTGTGTGGTGCCCCTCCTGGCATAATTTTCATGCATCACTACGAGACAGGATAGCTTCTGTCAAAATATTTGCACCCTTTTAGTGTATTATGTGTTGCCACATGCTCATACTTACTGCACTATAAATGGCTCAGACAATTAGACAGTTAAGTTCCTAGTCCATATGGGATAACAAGAGAACTCTGTTTTTCTTGTTTCTGACAGGTATCACTATGGCAGTATAGAGTCTACATATGTGTATACACATGCAGTTGCTTGTATGTTGTAAAGTCACTTTGCTGTTGGATCATACCTCCGTGCTACTATAAGTTTGTCTGAAAGCTAGTATTCAGAATAATCACTCATCATATGCTCTTGGGTGGTACATTACTTATCTTATAACCTAGAAAATGGCATACCCTCAGAAGCTTAAAAGTACTGTACAAACAGGACAGGTATAGTAAGATATGGGGGGTTGCATATTCCATTGTGAGGTCTTCCAGCACTACTGAGAGATGTTCAAAGTAATCTGCTGCAATGGTTGACAGACTCACCATGGCTCAGTGTATACTCTGGATTTGCAAACTGACAATCAGTGTTATAGGGAAAGTGCACTGATAATAGGATCAAAGGAAGTTACTGGGCTAATGGCCATTGGGCCCTTAGAAGCCTAGCCAAGTTCTACCCTTATTTCCACGATCAGCACCAACTGCCACTGTCCAAGATGGACACATGTGGAACCCCTGGGGTGAATTTACGGTTACCCATCCAATCGTCCAGATTGTGTTTGAAGATGGCCAGTGCTCTGTTTGGCATGAAGTGGGAGTCCACTCCAAAGGTGTGGTAACCTCTGAGAGAAAATCTATCCCTCCAGCAGGTTCTAGTAATGTCACATATCAGGTTATCAAATGAGACCCATCAGAAGACAATACAATTAAAGTATATTGGTTACTGCAGAATTCTCCTGTTCAGAGACAAACTCTACACTGGCTCAGCAGGTAGGAGTAAGGATTTTTTGCTAAAGCAGATGTTATTTAAACAATTTCTAAATCTTCTGCCAGACAGGTAATAAAGGTTTAATACATAAGTGCTTCTCAGGCATATGGGGCATGCTTGCAAGGGTACTATCTGTGAGTTTCTCAAGACATTTAGACTGGTGGTGACCAATGAGGTCCAGGACCTGCTGGAAAAGAAGTTGTGGCTGAGGGTGTACACATCATTATGAAAAAGACCAGCTTCTACTTTACAGGGATATGGGACTCCAATGGATAACTCCCATAGGGGTTATCTAGGAATAGGCAAATGTAAAATTTGCGAGATGGCCTTTTGTCTAGCCAATGGAGCAGATAGGTTATGGGGCTGTGATGCAGTGGGAACTAATAGGAAATGGGTCAATATTCCTTTGCCTTGATCAAGAGACAAGGTTTACAGCTGACCACTTAGCAATGAGGTACCTCCTGATACCAAGAAAAATATTACTGCTGCAAAATGGAAAGTCCTTAAGGGATTGCATACCTTTACACTAGAAACTCCACGTGTGTAAAGCAGATCTGATGGACAGGCCATACTGACCCAGCAGGTGATCCAGAAGAGTTATTATGTTGAATTAAAGGGGTGGCATTGTAGCAGGTTTTGGAATGTTGTTTAATTTGTATCTGGTCAGATATGAATGTCAGGACAAGACAATGCACATAAAGTGAAATAAAAAGTTCTACTTGAAAACTTTAGTTATCAAAGCATTACAGCCAAAAACTAACCTGCAAAGTATATCATATTACACAAAAAGTACACTGGCACCACACTTTTCAACCAAATATAGCAAGAAACTTGGACAAGCCAAAAATAATGGAGAGGCAAAGACTAATAATCAGTGACAGATTTTAGTTATTCCTTTTATAAACTTAAAAAGTTGCTAAAATAAAAGCTTTTGCATTAGCACGCACGCATTTACTGAAGCATATGAAGTCAGAAACTCAAATGCCTGTAATTGTGTACAAACTAAAGTCCTCAGCAGTTTATCAGAAAAAAGAAAAAAAAATTATGATGAAGAGAATAAAGTATGAGGCTAAAATCTGCAAATATGAGAGGTATGGCTCACTGGTAGGCTTCAAATCGAGGATTTTCACAAGGCAATTAATTGTACAGTCAAGTCTAAATACTATTAAAACAACAATACAGGGTCAGGTCTGGGTGAGGCTGTAATACTTCAGTGATCTGTACAGCTTCAATAATAGCTTCAGCACAAAACACAACTTCACTGTCTTCTGCACTATTTAGTATGCTAACTACTGTAGACACCACTCAACATAGTACTTAAACTTCATTGTTCAAAAAACTTAATGCTTACAATCTCAGTGCTTAAATCACCTCTTCTTATTTATTCCACCCTTCTGCCAGCAGGGATCTCTTTTAACTGGTGAAGTAGTTTACTGTGGCTGTGACTTCAAATCCATGCCAAGATTCTTCAGGCCGATATTCTTACTCAGTTTTGTTGAGATTCAGATATGATTGTAGTTGGATGTATTAATAATATATACTCTTTGCAACAAACATTGAAAAGTCATGATCTCTGGACATTAAAATGTTCACACACTCCAGAGCAGTAAAACTCAGTGTCATTCTATAAATAAATGTGTGTCTTACCACCTTTTCTCACACTACAGCATGCTTAGCCAGTAAGGACTCATACCTCTCAACCTCTTAGAGCAAGAAATCTGGACAAAGCCATAAATGAAAGTGGGACAAAGGACCAAAATAGGGACACATTTTAAATACTGCTCTTACAAACTCAGAAAGTTGATAGAATAACAGGTTTTGAATTAGTATGACTTTTCCAAATGGTATGGAGTCTGAAACTGAAATGTCAGTCATTATTTTCTAACTTTAACCTTTAATGATTTGCCATTAATTTGCCAGAAAACCACAATTTTATGAAAAATTGACCAAAAATGTGAGGCAAAAATCTGGACATTCTGAGAAAATCTGTACAGTTGAGAGATACAAGTAAGATCAAATATATCCAAGTGCACTGAAAATTGTCTCATCTGGTATTTTGTCAGCAACAACTTATCACACACAAATTCCAGTTACATATCAATACTGCCATCTAGCTAACCTCTCTGCATTAACAAAAGATGCCAATTCAGTAATTAAGCTCCATAAAGCACTAGTCTGCTTCCTCAGAATCAAAGGCCATTTTCTGCAGGACACACTACACCCACAACCAGTGCAAGGGGCACCTATCCATTTCAGATGGGCTCCACTACACCATGTATACTCAAATATGCTTGTTTTGTTAGAAGACTGTTCAGCATTATCAAGAGCACAACTTTACTCATTTAAATGCTTACATGTCACTGCTTTCTTTAGCCTGCTCATGTACTTGATAAAAGTAGATATTTGTTTAAAAAAATCAGCATGTTGTTCAAACACCAAGTGTCTTCAGTTGGTATAACTGAATGTTTTTTTACAGCTTGTGTGTTATCTAACTCAAGGATCACTTGCATGTATTTGACCTGTTAGTAACAGCCTGCATTTAATTGCTGGAACCGGTGTTCTGAGAGATTGCCTTCCAGACTATTTGCAAATATACAGAGCTGAGTATATATTTTTTGGTTACAGAATTTGTTAATTGTTGCTTAGATCTCTGTTGAAACTGTTGTCTCCCTGTTCTGAGAGACTGATCTGCAAATATACAGAGCTAAGTATATTTTTTTTGGTTTTAGAGTGTGTACTGTTAGTTGTTGCTTAGATCTCTGTTGAAACTGCCCCCCCCCCCCCATTTTCTGCCGTGTCTTCATTGGTATAACTGGTTTTTACAACTTGCGTGTTATCTAACTCAAAGAATCACTTGCATAAAATTTGACCTGTTAGTAACAGCCTGCATTTAAGTGCTGGAACCTGTGTTCTGAGAGACTGCCTTCCAGACTATCTGCAAATATACATAGCTGAGTATATTTTTTTGGTTATAGAGTTTGTTAATTGTTGTTTAGATCTCTGTTGAAACTGTTGTCTCCCTGTTCTGAGAGACTGATCTGCAAATATACATAGCTGAGTATATTTTTTTTGGTTATAGAGTTTGTTAATTGTTGTTTAGATCTCTGTTGAAACTGTTGTCTCCCTGTTCTGAGAGACTGATCTGCAAATATACAGAGCTGAGTATATTTTTTGGTTTTAGAGTTTGTACTGTTAGTTTTTGCTTAGATCTCTGTTGAAACTGTTTTGTCCCACCCACCCTATTTTTGGTATGTAGTTTAAATTTGGTGGCTTTTGCAGTTGCCCACCCCACTGTAGATTAGATTTGATCTGGGACACTCACCCAGTCCCATCTCTTTACCACATTCTACCTAATAAACTCTTTCTGCATTTGCTTTTAGTCCTTTTTAATTTAAATGCATTTTTAAGCTGTGCTTGGTCTAACATTGCTACATACTCAAGTGTGCTAGCTTGCACTGCATGTGAATTGTTTTTACTACTTTTCTGTAAAAAAACAACAAAAAAAAAAACTGTAAGCCGGTTTCCTACCTTTCCTGTAACTAGTGTTCCAGATACAGATTTGCTGTATCCAGGACTGTATGCAAGTTTCTGAGCCCCCCAAGCCTTTCTAGCTTATCAGTGGGAGTGGTAAGCACTAGGTAACCTGTGTACCACATAAGGAGTGGTTTTGGCCCAGAAATTGCAGTTATTGGCCATTTGGGCAATCTCTTCCATCTCTCACAACTTTCTGATTTGAAAGCCTGCATTTGCACTTGTTTCTGTCCTGTAACTTGTTTAGTGCAGATACGGATTCTTAGTTTTAGCACTTAAATTTGCTTATTCATGCTCAGCACTTGTTCAGAACTTGTAAGCACTAAATAAGCTACTAATTACTATAGCACTCAATTTTCCTCATTACCTAGTGGAAAACAGTTTTTGTACTTACGTTTCTCACTTGCTTAGAGAAAAACTGCTGTTGTACTCACTTTCCTCACTTATCTAGAGGAAAATATTTTTTATTCAGGCATGTCCAAGGATCAGCTCCCAGTGTTCTCTCCTGTCTATCTGAAGAATCTGGGCATCTTGAGGCAATGTAGAAATTGCCTCATGTACACAGACAACCCTCTCCTCCTGCCACCCAACACTACAACCTGTGAGAGATCTAGCCAAACTGGAGGTAATGCTCTCTCCAACCAAGACTGAACTTGACAGTCACGAGGAGACGGTAAACATTTGCACCACACCACTCTCATCACATATAGTCTCACTAAATCTAAACCACCAAAATCCACACATAGTAACGCAAAAACATTCGCGGAGGTTCTCAATAATAATCTGTCTAAGCTACAGAAACTTCCAAAGCAGAAACACAAGCAACCTCCATCCCCCAACACAACCCAAATGACACATAGCCCACAGACTCAGTGTGCCACTCAGGCACAGCCAATAAGGCAAAACAACGTACCCAACACACTAGTCATAGGTGACTCTATAGTCAGGCACACTGATGTCCCACTCACCAGGCCAAACAAGGAGAAGGTTACTGTCAGCTGCCTGTCGGGTGCCATGATCCGCCACATAACCCACGCACTCAGGTCACTCCACAAGTACAAATATGACTGTCATTGTCCATGTTGGTGTGAATGACCTGAGACATACCTCCCTTCACTACATGAAGTAAGACATGGAAAAGCTCTCCGATCTTGTAGCCCAGGCAGGTATGACCCTAGCCCTGAGTAGCATTCTGCCATCGCCCCGAATGATACGGCAGTACAAGGACAAAATGACTGACTTCAACAATTGGCTAAGCTTCTGGTGTCATTCTAAGGGGATCCAGTATCTGTCTGCTTGGGATGACATGGTCGACAGACCATGATGTTTTGCCACAGATGGCCTGCATCTGTCGCCCATGGGATTCCGGATACTGGCTAAGGTTCTTGCTGCCCTATAGTGCCTTTTTTAGGCAAGGTTCAAATAACAAATTCACCACCGTAACAGGAACAGGCAAGCAAAAACTGAGGGTAATGCTACTCAATGCTAGATGTCTAAATCTCAAAATGCACTCACTCGAGGCACTCCTTAAAATGGAGAACATCAATATCTGTGCAGTGACTGAGACCTGGATCAAGGCTCCAGAGAGCACTCCTGCACTACCAGGATATAACTCATGCCACACTTTTTGGCCATGTAACCTGGACCGAAACACCAAAGGCGGAAGTGTGTCCATATTCATTAAGGATATCCACACCTCCAGGCTAGTTGCTCAGCATAATGCATCCAGGGTTATCCAAGTGCAACTAACTCTGGGCAAAACTGCAATCCAAATTGTAGCTTGCTACAGATCCCCCACCATTTCCCAGGATTCCCACTCCTCTTTTCTTGATGTATTGGAAAATATTAGGGTTCAATCAAACACCCTACTAATGGGCAACTTGAATTACCCCACCAGTAACTGTAAAAACTACTTGTGTACCAACTCTTTAGCTCAACACTTTCTGGAATTCATAAACTCCAATGCCCTGGATCAGCTTATCCACACCCCCACCAGGGGCAACAATATCCTAGACCTAGTCATTACCAACATGAGTGATCGGTGTTCCACACCTGAAGTCAACTCCTCGTTGGTCCGATCCGACCATAAGCTAATCACCCTTGATATCCACATCCCGCCCACACCCCCCATTAAGGAAACCATGGTAAAACATTTCTCTAAAGCCAACTTCATGCTTCTTAAGACAGAAGTGGTGAACTTCATGACACCCATGCAGATGGACAATACAGTTACAACTGCTGAATCCTACACAAATGCACTCTATAAGCACTTACACGAATGCATGGATCGTGCTATCCCAAACAGAACCAAGATGCTATCCTCCAAAAAAAGGAAGCCAATCTGGTGGTCCCCTGCCATAAACAAACTGTACAACAGAAGGAAGAAACTGTTGCGAAAGAGAGTAAAATCCCATGAGTGGGGGAGCTCTCTGGTCAGCCTCAGTAAGAAGCTGAGATCCCTTATAAGATCCTCCAAAGCTAGCTACAAAAACAAAATCGCCACTAATTCTAAGGACAACCACAAAGCATTCTATAGCTATGTCAAGAATCTCAACGGCAACACCCAGATCTGCTCTGAGTTACAGCACAAAGGCACAAAAATTACAGAACCAACTGATATTGCCAACATCCTGGCAGATAGGTTCAGTGCTAACTTTACCCCCACCTCACCACCTAAAGGGCCCATATCTATACAGGAAGAATGCAGAGTCCCTGTAATCACAACTATGCAGGTAAAAGCTGCACACTCTACAGCCAAATACACAGCATTCATGGGACCGGACAACATCCCAGGCTGCATTTTACACTAACTTCAGAACGAAATGGCTCCACACTTAAGCACCATGTTCAATAATAGCCTCACATCAGGCTTTGTGCCCACTGAATGGCACACAGCAACAGTTATCCCACTCCACAAAGGGAGAGCCACAAGTGATCTTGGGAACTATCGACCTATTAGCCTGATGAGCCTGGTCTGCAAGGCCATGGAACATATCATCATGGAACTCCTAAACAAAGACATTAGTAACCTCCAAACTCTGGATTCCACCCAGTTCGGGTTTGTGAAAGGCAGATCATGCCTCCTGAACTTGACTGACTTCTTTGAGGTAGTCACCAAAGCAGTAGATGAGGGTAAGGTGGTTTACACAGCCTATCTTTACCTCGCCAAGGTTTTCGACACCATCCTCCATTCTGTAATTATAGCTAAATTCACCAAACTAGGTATAAATCCCTATGTCACAAGATGGGTTGCTAACTGGCTCACTGACAGAGCCCACACTGTAAAAGTTGCAGACTCCAAATCTGACATCAAAGCAGTGACAAGTGGAGTACCACAGGGTTCCATCCTGGGACCTCTCCTGTTTGGTATCTACTTCTCCGAAGTACAGGCTAACACAGAAGGCCTCTGGCTAACGAAGGAGCCATAGTCAAGTCCCCAAATGATGTGAACATCCTACAGAAGGGCCTCGCTGAGACAGATGCCTGGTGTCAGAGCCATGACCTCAAGCTCAATGCCAAAAAGTGCAGTGTCATCCCCTTTGGTAAAAACTCTGTACCCATGAACTACCACATAGGCAGCAATCTACTTAACACTGAATGTGTGATAACAAACCTTGTGACCAAGGTGGACAGTTGTCTCTCCTTTGATAGTCACATCGCCACAGTGGTCAGGTAGTCCTTCTACGTGGCACACCTCATCATAAAAGGGTTCTCATCCAGGAAAAAAGAGGTCATTGTTCCCCTCTACTCGTCACTCATTAGACCCATTATAGAGCACAACGACCCTTATGGAATGTACCTCACAAGACATCTGCAGCAGCTGGAAAGACCACAGAAGTACCTCACAAAGAGGATTACTGGCCTCAAACAAATGCCCTACACTGACTGCCTCAAAAACCTCCAGCTTTACTCCGTAGCATATTGCCTACTCCGAGGTGATCTCTGCCTAACATATAAAGCTATGTCAAACCCAGCTGTTAGACATGCTACACCTAAAGAAATCCCAATCCCTCCGAGCTACATGCTCTAGGGACCTAAACCTTGTCACCACAATAAACAGGACATGCTGGGGGGATAGATTCCTGTCCAAGAGACTTCCCATACTCTGAAACAGGCTACCCATCTATGTCAAGCAAAGTTCTTCATTAGCATTCTTCAAGAAGAATCTTGATGAATGGATGGAAAATAGTAAATACACCCCGGGGATCACTTCTGTGTCTCTGCTCGACAGTGGCACAGGAAAATAACTTTCTTGGGTGGCATAAATCAGGGAACCTTGTTGGCTAGGCTTACATAGGCCCTTGGGCTGATAGCCTAGTACCTACCTATGAACCTATGAACTGCATCATAAGCCAACTGTAATCTAACAGCAAAATAGTAAAAAAAATTCACATGCAACTCAAAAGTGTATACCTTTCAGGAAAAAAAATTAATTTGTTGGGCTTTTGGCTCTATTGCTCTGTTTGAAATTAAATCTAGAGCACGCATATCCTATGATCCATTTCGAAATGCTTGCCCAAAATTCCATCAGACATGGTAATGCATAAAACAGCTTTTAAGTTTGGGCTACAATTTAAGGCTGCATCACTAAACACTTTTAGCATTCCCTGAACAAACATACACATCCATATCAATTTTTATGTTTTAATGATACATTATGAAGAATGTCATACACTTGAAAATGCCTAGCTGCTGTGCCTTGTGGTTTTTTCTACAGATTACATTAGTGTGGGACTGACGTACACAGCACTGTAGGTTTACAAGTCATCTAATGTTTTTAAACTCACCCTGCTTTGCATCTGCTGTTGTCCCTTGGAGATGCTAAAGTACTTGATGATGGCAGAAATGATAATGTGCCCTCATAGGAATGATGAGCAAAGAAAGTTTTTACTCCTGGAAAAAAATAAACATTTTCAAAGAAGCTCATATGATAATTCAGTTTCAGCATATTAAGAAAGATATTAAGGACATTATTTATGATAAAGAAATTACACACACAGTTCCTCTATGTTGTTATACAATCTTCCACTCTTTGTTAATAAAAATTTGTCATAGTCCAAAACATGCAAGGACAGTGAATACTAACTATTCATTCAATCATTTATTCATACATTTTCAGATACTTGTTCTGTCTTATTCAGAGCATAATGGCAGCCAGAGCCTATCCCGATAGACATTTTTTATAGCGCATTGTCATAATGTCATATAAATTCTGTAAACCTTCTCACTGCCATGACATGAAAGTGGTCAGTTTGATCAATACACTACATGGTAAAGAAATATATGCAAACAAATTAATATACAGACAGATGTATTCTTATAGTACAACCTGATCTTAAAATGCAGCTGATCCTGATGGGTCCCCATAGTTGAGTTCATCCTTTCTACCAACCAAAATTTGGCATCTCTTTCTCGGAATGCCCTATTCTTGGGAACAGATGTGTGCCCATAATGTCCTGAACAGACTACATATGTACACACATCCTTTCCACCTAACAATTCATCCATTACTGAGAGCCATTTTGCAAATCAAGAAACAACAATGAAGATATGGCACAACCAATACTGACAAATTATGCATGATTACACTTTTTCTTAACTCACAGGGACTGTAACAGTCAAGGATAGCTATACAAAATACTCACCCCCTTGGGAAGCAGCAACAGACTAATACTGACCTGTCAATGAGGGTCCCTGACACAAAACCTGACAAGTTAAGCCAGCTCTGGTGGTATACAATAATAAAGCCCCAAGTATAACACAGTTGACCCAGCTCTGGTGGTATGCAAGAATAAAGCCCCGAGTATAACACAGGTGACCTAAGATCAACCAGCAGCACATGCCCCTTGACAGAGCTGGCAAAGGGAGGATGGGCATGTTCACCCTGGGAGGAAAGGGGGTGGGTCTGGGGGTACTCAAAACCATGACACCTAGGAAGAACGGTGCCACTGTGAGCAGGTGTTCAGCCACCAAGCCACTTCAGTGGTATCCTGTACCTTGAGTACACAGGAGCCTCTACCTGCTCTGGGGAGGGTACTCTGGTCCTTACAATAATGCAGATCTTCCATCTCCTATCCAGAGGAGGGGACAGTCCTAAACAAGATACGTTTTCATTGCCAGGATGCTGGTAAGGACACAAACTATCACTGTGGCTGCCAGCATGACAGCCTCCTCTAGCAAGATCTAGCCTCAACTGGTAATATCCATGATAAGTGAACAAAGGGACATAGCAGATGGGCAGTGGCTTGATGGTCAACAAGCATATCATGTAAAGGCATGTAAAAAAAAAAAGCTCACAAATGCTTTACTTAAGATTAAGGACCATCTTAGATGGTTGATGAAGCTGGATTGAATCTAAAGTAAAAAACAGCAACAAGGAAAGAGATGAAAATACCATACTAAAATGGAGTACAGAAAACAATGTCCAAGGTAAGAGTCAAGCTGCAACAAGCCAAGGCCATACTGTCAGTCACAACAAAAAGCTTGGAGAAGGGCAGCACCAAAAACCTAGATTCACAGTATTCAAGTCTGCCACAAAACAAACTAAAGCAAGTAAGCAATGCAGGCAGAGCAGGCTTTAACAAACAAAAGGCTCCAGGGAAGAGAAGTCCCATGGCAAACAGAATGCAGTAGCCAGTCAGCTAAGAAGACCTCACTACTCTGATCCCAGCAAGCTAGCTGAAACTCCTACTCATCTAACTAAGTTAATTAGCTTATTCAAAAAAGATGCGACTGGGTGACACAGCACCATGGAGTGAATAGCTCTATCCCCCCTTCATTCCCAGTTTTGGCCACATGAAGGAATCAGATTAATGGACTGGAAAACAAAATTAACTTCTCATGAGGAATGGAATGAAAGTGGGAGACCCAACCTTCAGAACAGTGTGGATGACATCCTGGAACCTGCAAGCCTGAAAATCTTGCATCCTTTTGCAGAAATGAATGATAGGTAGAGAGTTTAGCCTAAGGAAGAACACCACCACCACTAATCCTGCAGGCCCAGGCCCAACAGAAAAGAGGGATGCTTGCTAAACATGCAGTCCAATACCCCAAAGGGATAAAAGATTACTCAGGGTGGAAAAGGAACACACTCCAAAGGAAATGCTCAGCAAGTTAGAGCTGGGTCTCAATTCTGCTGTCCACCAGGAACAACGGGATGAAGTCTTCCCAGGAATGTATGTGAAAAACTGAACTCTGAGGACAAAGTCCATAAGACAAGGCTCCATGCTTAAAAATGTAATGTAACTGAATCAAATAGCTCAGAATGCCAGTTCAACCAAACTGAGAACCACTTCTAATCAGAAACCTGAGTAAAGGCTTCACAGCAGCTCTAAGACTCCCTAGATCTTAGTCAGAAGACTGTGGTGTCTAAGGAGAAAAGTCCTGAACCAAAGTTCAATCCCAAATTATGAGAGACATCCTCCGCCAAGACTAGGAAGGACTCCCTATACTCAACAGGACTGAAAATGTAAATCCATGCCTTGCTTTGTCATTACATGGTATCAAGAAGCTTAATCAATGTGGCTCTGTGGCACAGATTGAGGGAGACCTGATGGTGACCAAGGTGAATAATGCTCTATTAGCAGCCTTGGCACTGAAGATGCTAAGCAGGGAGGTAGAGGAGTGAATACATATGGAAGTGACAGAGGGTACTCTGCACTGCAGGGCACACTGGATGGTGCAATCTCCCAAGTAGAGATTGGAGAGACCACTACTTGTGTTTCAGAAAGAGGGGGAGGAGTAGGGCTGTTTCCTGGAAATTCCTATTATACCTCAACTGAACAACATTTGATTTAAAGCTGCTCAATAACTTGCTGCAATTACAGCCAAGAAGGGAGTGATGGTTAACAGACAATGGGGGCAAAGAGATGGAAAAAAACAAAGAAAACAAACAAATCCCAGTCTAAAATGTATGCCTTCTTACTGCTTAAATTACAGGTAAATTCTGAAAATTACTACACACATACATACATATCTGTATAAATAGATACAGATATTGACAAACACAAATATATAGACATGGAAAAATAGCTTATAAACAAAAGAGAATACGTCTTTCTTTGTAAATGTACAACCTGAAATGTCATATCTGGTAGGACCCATCCATCGATTTTTTTCACTGTCTGTTAATATGTCCCCATAGAATCCATATCCCAGCAATGAAACAGAGTATTTCAGAAAACTGTTGTTATGATGAATAGATGAAACATCTAATGGCTGTCCGTCACCTAAAATAAAACAAAGGAAATATTCAGTACAACTAGTACAACTAAGAAAACTAAGGAAAATCCTGAAGTAATTCAGTTATACAGATTTAAAGCAAGTCAAAACATACACAAATAGCCCAATAACCAATAGTATTTTTCAGCCTGTTCTAACACTATCTGATTACTGGGAACATTTCTGTCACAACTGCTGCAAGCTGTAAAAAGTAGAGTTCTGTGAGGTACTGTAACAGCAGTGTTGACTTTTTTTTTATTTTATATTCATTTTATTTAACATTAGTTTACCGGGAGAGTTTGACTGGGACAGACCCCTTTTTTAGTGGAGGCTCAAGGAGAAATGCTCTAGACACGTCTTTTGAATGTTGGAGGAAACCCAAGGAAACCCACACAAATGCAGGGAGGACATGCAGATGCTGCACAGAAGGCACCCCAGCCGAGAACTGAACCAAGGAAACTCTTGCTGAGAGGTGACAATACTAACTGCTGTACCACTATGCAGCCTAGCTTTGTTGGATAAGTCTTTATTCCTACCAAAGGACAACTGAGAATGCCAGCAAAACACTTTCCATTAATAGTGATGAGTGATATGCAGTTTCTGAGCCTGACAGTGTGAATAAGTATACAACTCTGACAGCTGCTCAGAGCATTTGCACAGACGATCCATAGAATAAGCCAGTAAGTATCATTAAAATCTATCAGGGGTCTGTTTGAGAGATGTTACAACAGGTTAAACCCTATGACTCTCCAGATGTATGATAAACACCTAAGATGCATCTTTCTAATATTCATATTTTTCTAATATTCAGCATACGTGGCAGTCTCCACTACGCTGTAGTAGAGCCAAACCTATTAATGGAAAACTCCACCCTCTCCTACAGTTTAACTCAATCTTTAGGCACTAGGCATGCCGCACCAATATACAGTCATTATGTTCTGTCCTCACACACAACTCTGCTGCCATACAAGCCTTAGATGGTTGGCTTTCACTATTCCAACTTGTATATCAAGTAACTAGCCTATTAAAAAGTAGGGCAACAAGCTGAGCAGCCAAGTGCTCTGGATTGCTTTGCATCTGGCATTGATTTAACCCACTGTTCCGCAGTTTAGCATTGAACAGTGGTGGCTCCACTTTGCAATTTTTGACTGGCTTGTATACCGCAATTAAAGCCAATAGGCATTGTGGTATATAAGCCAATCAAACATCTGTTCCTGATGCAAAGACAGGCAATCAGAAGGCACAAAATGTGGCCAACTGCATGCCACTACTAGTTTTCGCACTGCTACAGTATCTGTAAGATGGATGTGCTGCTAATGTTTTTGTATTATTTTGTGAATTGTGATGGATGTTTCCATAAAAATTATATAGTAGAGCTCTAGGATATACTTATTAAAAAAACAATGAGAGGGTATAATTTTAAATACATTGTAACTTAAACAGTTTATTACTAAATAAGAGCTGTCATTTAGTGTGATTAGGTGTGTTAGGATGAGCAGAGCATTGTGGCTTATTTGCTATGAAAATGGCGAAGCAGCAACAGTGAGATTTTCAAGGTAAATGTTAGGACATCATTATTTAAGCTGTTATTGATTTTTTTAAATACATTTTATGTAGATTACTGTTTTTTTTTGTTAAAGGAGACAATTTATTGTTTGTCGTTTGTCGTGAAAAAATATGCTTTCCTGTCAGATGACCAGCTAGCACCATTTTCTGGAATTTCCAGTACTTTGTTTGAATATATACCCGGCTTATGATACAGACTGAAAGGGAGAGAAAACTTATTTTCATAACATAGGTATGAAAATTTAAACATTATAAACTTGCAAGGCAGCAGATGGACAGCATATAATTTTCTGTTATATCACTCACTGTATAGGTGCCTTTTAATGTGCCGATGTATAATATCGTTTTTGCTTTCTCAATAAAATGTTTGCTACATATTAAATTAATGAGTACAAGTTTTGACATTGAATAGCAATATGCATTACATGTTCATAGTTGAATAAATTTATTTCTAGACAGAGTGCAGATATGATTAATAAGGGAGCATATTTTCACTGTTGACCACTATTTGCTAGTAGGTACCACAGTGAAGAATGGCATACTGTTTGAACATAGTTGAATACGTTTCTTCTGAATATATCACAAAAACATTGTGGATTACTGAGGCCAGTTTATTTCAATAACTAACTAAGGTTATACTGTTGCAAGGCTTAGGAAATAGTGAGCAAACGTTTAGCAGAGCA